>NC_133470.1:136107922-136397397 GCF_048565385.1 Saimiri boliviensis
ACTCTACTTGAAGATCAGAGGAGTGAAAGAACAATCATAATATAAAGCTTCGGAGAGCTCGGATATGGTAATACCCTATTATAATCGTCATATATTTTCCACGTCCGAAAGGTAATCAACATCAACCACCGATTCAGGGCTTGATTTCTCTGGACGACATCCCTGCCCAATCCCTATCCAGATCAGCAGCAGTCACAGAGGGAAGTAGTTACTATTCAAAGGCCTGCCTTGCAACTTTTCAGATCCTATACTCATTCCTGAACTTTAAAAACCAGTAAGACCAATCCAAACAACTCAAGGCCAATCACCTGGTAACTAAGCTGAACATTCTGTTCAGCTTATAAAGATATTTTGTGTTAGTTGAGTACCTCTCAGTTGTGTTTAATTTCACCAAGAAAGCTATGTCTAATTTTATTTTAAGAACTAAGCTCAACGTACAGGTTTGAGTCTAAGATGACCTTTCAGAAAACAAATTTTCGCTTTTGCAATCATTGAACTATTTACTGTGTGTACTTAAAACTATTCCCTAACATTTTTCATCTCCAATAGTAAGGGTTATTTTCAGACACCTACACTTCATCTTAAGCACTGTAGTCCTCTATCACCATTAGCACTTAAGATTAGATGCTAGATCAAGTGGTGGTGCGAGGCACTGGGGATTTAGAGAGATATGGCCTTGCCCTGGAAGCACAAAAGCCTAGTAGTTGAGAAGATGAAGTTACAGATATTAAGTTCCAATTCTCCACCTTACTGTGCCTTTGTTAACATCTTGAACTGTCCATTTCATCATTTAAGTAGAGCAATACTTTTATATTTTTGTGACCATAAGCACATCGTCTCAGAAGTACTGTCAAATCAAAATTCTCAAATTTTAACCCACCAGAGTTCTTTGCTATTACAAATCAAAATTCGTTCCACCATTTTTATGGCAAGAAAAAAAAATCCTTTTGCGATTTTCTTCTCAAGATGCTCTTTCAATTTATAAAGAAAAAAATATTTATCTATAAGAGATCAAATATGACATCCCAGTACAGGGTTTCAGTTTTCTTCACGAAGCAAAAGTCTTTGTTACTTCACTGAATAACTTTGATAAATCTGTCATAATAAGTTATGCTCAGTCTTAAATGAATTGTCTTGCCATAAAGCTCAATGTTGAACCGCCAGGAAGGGTGACTATGACATGGGAATCCAGCAGTCCCTGTGTGACAAACCTGATCAGCTTCAGGACCAAGGGAAAATGGTTCAGGAAATATGTCTGCCACTTAGGTCTTTAAAAATGTTCACACTAATGAATTGGAGGAAGTCACTTGGTGCCTGAATTAAGCAGAAACAACTGCAGGAATAATTCAGCTTTTAGAGTAGTAGCATCCCCTGCAGGTATAGAAAAAATGTTTGCTTTATACAGTGAAAGGAAAGTATCTTGGGCCTCTTCAAGCTGGGACCCGCCTCTCATTCTATTCGAATTCATCCCTCTGCTCATAGAGACAGATGCATACTCTGATTGCCTCTTTTGAAAAGACTTATCAGAAACTCAAAATAATGCAACCATCTGACTCCCACCTACCTGTGACCTGGAAGCCGCCTGCGGGGGAGGGTGTGGGAGGGGCGAGGGTACTTTTGAGTTGTCTCCGCATTTCTGGATGGAACTAATGTACTTCTTACATATATTGATTGATCCCTCATGTCTCCCTAAAATTTATAAAACCAATCTGTGCCCTGACCACCTTCTAAATTAACTGAAACCTGTCTCAAAGTTTGGGGGTGCACAATATTCAACCATTTCAAATGGAAAAAAAAAAAAACTGTTTGGACATAAAAGTTCTTCTTAGTCTATGAATAAAAAGCAACAGAAATGAAACAGCTAGCTTTACCCAAATACAAACATTTCAAAACCCAATACAGTACTCTGTACATAACAGATACCATTAGATCAATTATTTAGCCAAGTAGTGTTCTATATTTAATGAATAGATTTTTACCTTCTCTGTCAAAAAAAGGACAAATGTCTCAACCAAATCTTAATCAAGCACTCATTTTATGTGCAACATTTTATGGCTCATAGAAGTTTGAGGATTCTTCCCTTAAGGCATTTACAGTCTAACTAGGGAGTAAAAACTAACCATATAGGCCGGGCACAGTGGCTCACACCTATAACACCAGCACTTTGGGAAGCCAAGGCGGGTGGATCGCCTGAGGTCAGGCATTCAAGATCAGCCTGACCAACTTAGTGAAACCCTGTCTCTACTAAAAATATAAACATTAGCTGGGCATAGTGGCAGGCGCCTGTAGTCCCAGCTATTTGGGAGGCTGAGTCAGGAGAATCGCTTGAACCCAGGAGGCAGAGGTGGGAGTGAGCCGAGATCAAACTATTATATTGCAGCCTTCAAAAAACAAAACAAACAAACAAACAAAAAAAAATACTAACCATATAAAAACAAAAATAACCAAACGCTAAACTATGAGTTTCTCAAATATGTAGCTTCTCCTTCTCCCAAGGCACTATCCTCCTGTCTTATCTTCACAGCATTAACTGCTATCTGAAATGATACTGTTCATTTATTTACTTGTGTTCCACCTTCTAGAAAACAAGTTCCCTAACACTAGTGAACTTAACTGTCTTACTCACTTTCAGATCTCTGACACTTAGAACAGTAGCTGGAGCATAATATCTGCTCAAATATTGGTAAATAAATTCATTTAAGTACAATAAGAATTCAAGGAAGAAATAGATAAATATAGCTTCATTAAGAAACTACAAAGAATTGTGGCCTAATTGATGGGTAGGATCTGAAAAGCCACAAAGAGAGAAAGAGAAGGAAGTCAGACAAAAAGAGCAGCACTAAGGAAGTGGAGGAGAACAGACTCATGAAACAAAGTGTTCAAGTACAATGGTATTAAATTTTGAATGTGTAGGGTGGATTAGAGGCAGTCTTGAAAACCACAAGGAATAGTCTAGACTAAATTGGAGAACCACAGGGGGTTCTTATGATTTTCTGGTTTGAAGACAAACATGGAGAAAGCAGTATTTTAGAAAGCTGACTTTGGGTGGCACACATCTACCATCTTTTATTTGAAACCTTTCAAGACAAACACGTTTTGGAACTCAGCATGTTTCACGTTTTAGAAAGGAATATGCTAGGTGGATCATATCTCACAAAATACACTAAGCAGGATCTGGGGTAACACATTAACTCAAATGAATTCAAGTTTAAAAGGAAAATATGGATATTCCACAAAACAGGATAAAGATTACCTATACAGCCTTAAGAAGGTTGGGGTTTGGGGCCATATGATAAAAGTCTGTTTTCAGAGCATTCAGATTTTAGAATTTCAGAAAAGAGTTGTGGACCTGTAATATTAAGAATAAACTGAAAAAGGAATGAAAGGCTAAAAAGAAGGCTTGCAGGGATCAGCAAGTTCGGTCTATTTTACCTAACTAATAGCTACCATTTACTGAGCATGTGTGGACACTATGCTAAGAGCTTTATATGCATTGCCTCATTTAAGTCCTCATGATAATCCTGTGTACAAGAAGGCACTGTCCTGTTTTGCTTATGAGAAAATAAAGGTTTGCAGTCATTAAGTCATTTCCCTAAATCAAAAATAATAAATTACACAGTCCAGATTAGCATTTAGGTCTGACTGGAACGCAAGCTCTATAATCTCTGTCTACATTGTGAAATCTGTGTGAACAGTCTTCATCACTATAACAATACTGGTTAGAGCTCCAGCTCTTTTTCAGTCTTGGCCTTTCCATGTGCTCTTGGCTCTGCTTAGCGCACTTGCTCCATCCCACCTCACCTCTTTCCTAATTATATGGTCATCTTCTACTCAATTGTTCTGCTCCCAGCTAAGGATACAGAGGATCCTGGTATAATCTCCCACGGTTCCTGAACTTCCCCTTCTGCAACACATTCCAGTTATTGAATCCCAATTACCTATCAGTATCAGTCTTCTCTGCAATACCGTAAACTCAATGTAGTAAAGACTAGGTTTTTCTCGATTCCCACTGTGTCCTCAGGTTTTTACACTATTTCTAGCACATAGTAAGTACTCAAACCTGTGATGATAGACAGAATTGGGGCAAAGGGGAGGAGAGAGAGAGAGGAAGAGAGCGACAGAGACAGAATCTGATCCAGTCATAAGATGATAAAAGCTTAGTCTAGGATGGTAGCAATAGAAATAGATAAGGCAGTTAGTATATATAATTTTGTTTAAAATTACCCTTGTTATTGAAGCAATGTAACCAGACATATGATTGTTGTTTGTATTAGAGTAATGTAAATATCTGTTGTTATGATTACTATCTTTATAACACAAAAATAACCTCTAAATGGCTATGATTATCACTGTGGAGATACTTCACCTCACGATGACTTGCCATCTATCTACTTCAAGTAGCTTTTACAAATAACCACATCATTTAGTTTTCTGATGTAGCTGCAAAATTAATCTGACAAAACAAAATGATTCACTGCTTTAAAAATTCAAGAGTATAAATTGCCTGAAACTGAAAATTATACGCGAGTTGTGAATAAGGTATTATTATAATATATTTTTTGTAGGAAAAAATACATAAAAGTCAGCCAGTGATGTAAGTTAACTTCACTATTAGTACTTGTAACTGATAGTCTTGAATTTGCAAACCATCCCCAATTCAGGAATGGGTCATGTCTCAAAGTTCACTTGTATAGCAGTGGTTTAGTTCTTGGAACACATGTATCCAATGGTGCAACCCATAAAAAATCATTTCCAAAGTGAAAGTAAACAACATTCTCCACATGGAAAACAAAAACAGCTCAATTGGACTCACACAGGAAGAACTTTTAAAATCACTAAATATTATAGCAAATATTTAAAACGTAAAAGCTTAAGCAGAACGTGATTATATGGTCAACAAAAAATAATTATCAGAAAATTTAAAAAGTGTTTTCGGAAAAATTTAATATTAAAAATTATTCAATTTTATAAACCTGATTTTTTCCCCCAATAGGCTTCAGGTTCTATGCTGAGTAGTGATAACTCTGAGAAAACCTTTTGTCTCATGTTTCTTAAATAGTGTTTTACTTAGTTTTAATTTGGATAAGAGATTCGTTCTCAAGATAGTGACAGAACTTGTCAAAATAATAAATAACACATTGCAGGAAAATATCATTTATGTCACTGTGTTTTACAAATAATATAATGAATTAACAGTTACTTCTAATTTTTTTACTTTTTATTATTTTGGGCAAAGCAACACTTATATCTGTTTATGCTTATGGATCCCAAATTTCTTCTACTCTGTGTTTTTCACCATGGACTTTTCACTGTATTTAAACAACTGAAGTGGAGTAAGAGCTACAAATAAATCAGCAACTATACTTAGCCCCTGAAGCCTCATAAGTATTAATCACTGATCAGTTGCAATATAAAAAAGTTGAGTTGTGTGTCCCTTTGCCTGAAAACTCACAAGCAACCCAAGCACTAATCCTTATAAAGACCCTATACATATTCAGGTTAAAGCAAATTTTTCTTTTCTCTTTTAATTAATACCATGAATCATGGAGATTTTTAAGTCTAAAGATTTTGATGTAGAAAACATATTTTTTTTCCTTTCCATCTAGATGTTAAGACAACAGTGAAGTATCTTATATATCAATATAAAGATCAAAGTTTGCAAAAACCCATTACATATGAAGTGGCTGTTAACCTTGCCTACAACTCTCTGGCTTTGCTGATGCCAACAAAGGCTTCCAACCAGCAAAATCAACCCCTTTCATAGGGACTCTGGAAAACCAATGACAGATACATATTATCTCAGCACATAAGACTCCAACCATGTCAAACCTGCCAATAACACTCAGTGTGTATGAGAGGTCTTCTTTGAAAACAGAGAAAGTGTGAATTATAAGGAGAAATTTGAGACATTCTAAACTTATTTCAACAGCATTCATTCAAGTTTCTATTTTCCTCACTGCTGCATAATTTGGTTTTATAACAGTTTGGCCAATTAGGGACTGGGAAGGTTGAACTTATATGTTACTATGCAACTGACAGAATGATTTATAGTCAGAAGATCAGTGTGAAACAAATATAGATATGCTTAAAATTTTATAGAATTACTCTTACGGGGTTGCCATAAGTTCTAGCCCCCTATTATTGTGTCAGTACCATAATCATAGCCAAGTTTTTTACAAAACTCCTAAATTAACTTCTCTTCAATTATCATTCTATTTTCTAATAAAGTTAATTTTTAACAGAACGACTTATTTAGCAGCCGTAATCAAGACTACTGAAGTTCTTCATACGTGGGCCCTTTATAGTCCTGATACAACATAAGGAGTTAGTTCTGCGAGTACATTTTCCAACAGAAACAAAGTTCTCAATGACGGTTGACTTCGCAAATCAACTTTTAAAAAATCTTATTAAAATCCTGTAAAAATCTATAATACACCTTCAGAGTCACACTGGTAGTCAGTAATATTCCAACTCCACTCTCCTTTGAAACAGTTTGTGTAGAAAATACACATTCTAATATGGGGTGTTAAAAACTTGGTTTTTCCTTTCTACAGGCAGGACTGGCAATACTGGCACATAAGAGGACAGAAGAGAGACAGTTGGCCACTTATTTCAACATAAGGCTTCAGAGAGTAACCACAGATGACCTCATTACAGATTAAGCTTCTTAGGTGTCTTAATTGGGAAACAAGGGGTAATTTATTCCTTCTATTAAAAAAAAAGAAAATTCCCTGGGATCTAAACTCCTTCATAAACACTGCCTCTAGAACACTTAAAGTAAATTTGTTCAAGAACTTAAGTCAAACTTGACCCACCAAGTTAAAAGGTCTCTTCATTTTCAGGTATTCACTGAGCTCTGAGTATCTCAAATTTCATAAACTATACACAAGCAGCCGCCTACTTGAGCTTTAAATAGTGATCACTTTTTTTAGGAAGGTACTAGAATGACTTCTCCCCCTCTCCATTAATAACATAAGAAGAGAATGTGCTAAGACTGGCATTTTCTTTCACATGAAATACAGAAATGAAACTATATGTAGACTCAAACCTACAAACATAACTGAATATGAACACGTAACCCAGATATCGAAAGGGTGACACAGTTTTCAAGGTTAAAAGTTATGACATAATGTCAGTGGCCAGTAGCCAACAATGTAGAGTGCTTCCTGAACTACAATATACTTGAAAAAACCTGAAAACACCACAAAAGTGAAATGTTTTATTACTCCCAAGGGCTTAGTTCGAACCTTGATTATAGCATTTACCATAGTGTAATAATTTCCCACTAGAATGTATGAATTTCCTAAGGCAGGAAGTAGGTCTTATATAGTTTTGTATATATTACATAAATGGGTTAAAGATGACCCCAGTATATTGGCCATATGTTGTTTACTTCTTCACAGCAGGATAGGACCCATTAGGTCAAAGCCCACCTCAAATTGCTACATATCCAATTGCTTTAAATGTAGCCCAAACAAACCAATTTTTAGCCATTAGAGCCTGCCTGGTTTGCATACATTGCTGCAGCTAGACAGCAACAAGTCAAGGAAATACAGTAGAGGAAGGGAAGGAAATAGGGACAAGGTAAGAGAGAAAGGGGAGAGAAGAAGGGAATGAATAAATGAATGAATGAGAGTCTCTTTAAATGCCAATGATAGACATGAATAATGTTAATTTATAATTTGTATATTGAAAAGAAAAAAGAAAAGCTAGACCTAAAGAGAAAGCATCACTATTATTAGTACTAGTATTTATGATTCACTGAGCACCTACTATGTGCCAGGCATTGTTTTTAGTTCTTTGATTTAATTAATCCCTAAAACAAACCTGTAATGTAGCTATTATTATTATTATTCCCATTTTCCTGATTAGGAAACCAAGGCATACTGAGGTTAAAAACAGAACTAAATGATATGATGTTCTCTGATCTGTATGCAGCACCATGGTTCCGGCAGCAAATATACCTTCACAAGGTAAACGGCAAACAAAGTAAAGTACTATGGTATGATGTATGACTCATCATAGTAGAGATGTCTATTCAATAGTTTCCTTGGTTGAAAACCGCTGAAATTGTTTGATCTGACATCTTAGATCATTTACATAGTTTACTTTCAGAATCTGAGCGAGGGCTATGGAGCACAAAGGCCATGTGTCTCCTAGATCACTTTACATAAACTTAGCTTATGTATAAAAGCTGTTAAATTTATTTTCAAACACAGACTTTTGGTTCATTAATCAGCACTTGACTAGCCAATTGTAAAACACGAAATAGTCAGTAAGCAACAAATTCCCTCTCATGAGCATATACCAGAAGATTTTCCTATGGTATTTGCATTTTAAAAGTATAGAAGGAAAATGACATGAAATAAATGCTAATGATCTCTGCAAAGTGAATTTTCAGTTTGGATTTGCATTAAAAATATTTATCCTATTTATTTAAATTATATGACAAGAAGATTAGGTACAACCATAATACATAATAAATCTTTAAACAAACATAAAAACCTTCCTAGATTTTGCTTTCTTCTACCTAATTTTACTGCCAGCAACATGCAAAATGAGTATATTGACTTCATCCCTCAGGTACTTGATGATTTCAACATAAACTCTGGAGACAGTCAACCATGAAAAAAATCATTTACTTTGACCCAGCTCTGTCAAGCAGAAGCTTCCTTCCAGTTCCAGTAAGTAGGTAGAACCATAAGCCTAACAGTCCTATTGAATGGAATCAGGACAAGGAAAACCAGTATAGAATTAGGTCACATGTATAATATGTTACTAAAAAGTTTCCTAGTCTCTACATCGCATATGTTTTAATGAGATCATTCTAGGGTACAATTTTGTTGGTGAGGGACTAGAACTGAAAACAAATAAGAAAGGATTACTTCAGAAATATCCATTTATATCTAAGCGGTTGTTGCAAGCTCTCTGGAAGTACATTCATCACCAGTAAAATCCATCAAATTGATGGGACGTTTTCTGCCAAAATCCATGTTGATGTAAACATCCAGCACAAATGTGAACATTTGTTCTTACTGAACAGTGACTTGAATTTTCTTCTGGCTTCTCTTCTCCCAGCCAGCATGACCAATGAGAATGTTCTAGCTTAAAGAACATACAAAGTTATGCAAATAAAATAATCCCCAAACCATATTATGTATCAAAAGTATTCTAATAAGGTTTTGCTGAATTTTTCCAGTAATCAAGGGTGAAAATACAAAGACAAGACAAAATCTCTTCAAGTGGTAAGTAATGAACTGTACAATTCTTGTTAGCACCAAAATTCTGTTCCTGTGCTATATTTTTAATAAAAATGCACTATGTGCCTGAGCTGGAGGCAGTGATATGTGAACCCAGAAGGATGGAATTTTGACCCAGTCTGGAGAGATTTTTGTAATAAACAACAGGCAAGGAAAAGATACATCACATGACCAGAGAAACAATCGGAGAAAAAATGTTTGGAAACTGAGAGAAGCTCTATGTACACAGTTTTTAAGGAAGAACAAAGTTCAGTAAAAAAAAGAATTGCCAAATAACTACTAAGCAAAGTAAGGGGAGACTGCCGGATTGAGGTTAAGATAATTATTGAGAAAGCAATTTTGACCTGAATCCAAGAGGTTATACCTGGAGTCTAAGTGAGAAACTTGTAAGGGGTTAGTTAATGTTCAGCCAAGATTGACCAGATGCTCAGGTAGAAGGGTAGAAGGGTAAAAGAGAATTATAAAAATCCCAACCAGTTTAATTAACCATGACAAACTGATTTTTGTGTTTTCTTTTTCTTTTTTTTTTTTTTTTTTTTTTTTTTACCTTTTTGTTTGTGATGTATCCCTATCAAAATATCAATGACATTCTTTTCTTTTTTTAAAATGGTGGCCAAGTGGGGTGGCTTACACCTGTAATCCCAGCATTTTGGGAAGCCAAGGCAGGTGGATCACGAGGACAGGAGTTCGAAACCAGCCTGGCCAACATGGTGAAACCTCATCTCTATGAAAAATACAAAAAATTAGCCGGGTGTGGTGGCAGGTGCCTGTAATCCCAGCTGCCCGGGAGGCTGAGGCAGGAGAATCACTTGAACCCGGGAGGTGGAGGTTGCAGTGAGCTGAGACCACACCACTGTACTCCAGCCTGGGTAACAGAGCAAGACCCCATCTCAAAAAAAAAAAAAAAAAAAATTGTAACTGTTATGCAGAACCACAAAAGACACAGAATAGACAAAGCTATGATGAGAAAAAAGAACAAAACTGAAAGAATTATAACCAAAAACAGCATGGTAGTGGCATAAAAACAGACACATAGACCAATGGAACAGAATAGAGAACAGAGAAATAAATCCATAAAATCTACAGTGAACCCATTTTCAACAAAGGTGCCAAGAACATACATTGGGTAAAGGACAGTTTCTTCAATAAATGTAATAGAAAAACTGGATCTCCATATGCAGAAGAAAGAAACTAGACCCCTGTGTGCCTCCATATACAAAAATGGAATCAAAGTGGATTAAAGACTTAAATCTAAGACCTCAAATCATAAAACTGCTATGACAAAACATTGGGGAAGGTCTCTAGGACATCAGACTGGGCAAAGATTACTTGCATAATATTCCACAAACACAGGCAAACAAAGCAAAAATGGACACATGAAATCACATCAAATTAAAAAATCTGTGCAGCAAAGGAAACAATCAACAAAGTGAAGAGACAACCCAGAAAATAGGAGAACACATTTGCAAACTTCCCATGTGACAAGGGATTAACAACCAGAATACATAAGTAGCTCAATTAACTCTATAGAGAAAAAAATCTAACAATCCAATTTTAAAATGGACGAAAGATCTGAATAGACATTTCTCAAAAGAAGACATACAAACAGGTATATGAAAAGGTGTTTAACATCATTGATCAGGGAAATGCAAATAAAAATTACAAAGATATCACGTTACCCCCAGTTAAAATTGCTTTTATCCCAAAGACATGACAAACACTGGCAAGGATGTGGATAAGGGCAACTCCTCGTACACTGTTGGTGGGAATGTAAATTTGCATAACCACTATGGAGAACAATTTAGCAGTTTCTCAAGAAACTAAAAATAGAACTACTCAACAATGAGTACTCAAGCAATGCTACAGCTGAGTATATACCCAAAAGAACGAAATATACTCACCAATGCCACAGCTGAGTATATACCCAAAAGAAAGAAAATCAGTATATTAAAGGGGTATCTGCACTCTCATGTTTACTGCAGCACTATTCACAACAGCCAAGATTTGGAAGCAACTTGAGTGTCCATCAACAGATGAATGAAGAAAATGTGGTACATATGCACAATGGAGTATTATCCAGCCATTAAAAAAAGAACAAGATCTTGTCAATTATAACAGCACAGATGGAACTGAAGGATATGTTAAGTGAAAAAACCTAGACACAGAAAGACAAACATTGCATGTTCTCACTTTTTTGTGGGATCGAAAAAAATTATAACTATTGAACTCATGGAGATGATAGACAGTAGGATGATGTTTACCAGAGGCTGGGAAGTTGGGAGGGAGGTGTGGACATAGTTAAATAGTACAAAAATAAAGTTAGATTGAATGATTAACATCTACTATTTGATAGCACAATCAAGTGACTACAGTCGACAATAATTTATTGTGCATTTTTAAAAAACTAGAAGAGCATATCGGATTGTTTGTACCAAAGGATAAATGCTTGAGGTGATGGATAGCCCATTTCCCCCAATGTGATCTTTATACATTGTATGCCTATATCAAAATATCTCATGTGAACATAAACATATATAGAGACTATGTACCCACAGAAATTAAAAATTAAAAACAATATAAACCAGTGATTCCCAAAGCCCAAAGAACCCAAGCACAAGGAATATGAAGAAAAGAACATGAAGGTACATCTTAATCAAGTTACTAAAAGTCAGTTTGATAAAGAGAAAATATTAAAAGCAGCCAGACATGTTACGTAAAAGAATAAAAGATAAACCATACTAACACTAGTCAAAAGAAGGTTATAGTGACTATATTAATATAGGAAAAGTGAATTTCATAGCAAAAAAAAAAAAGTCACCTGGTATAAAAAGGGTCATTTCATAATGATAAAGAGGTCAATTATCAGGAGGATATAGAATCCTAAACATGTATGCTTGTAATAACAGAGCTTCAAAATACATGAAGCAGAAACAGAAAACTACAAGGAGAAACAGACAAATCCACAGTAACAGACAGAGTTCAATGCTTTTCTCTCAATTGACAGAACAAGCAGACAGAAAATCAGCAGGGATATGGAAGACCTGAACAAGACTCGACCCAACAACAGAAGACTACATATTTTTGTCAAGTGCACATGGAACAGTTACCACAAAACAAAGTCTCAATACATGTAAAAGTATTCAAGTCATATAAAGTATATTCTCTGACCACAGCGGTCTTTAGAAATCAAAACCAAAAGATTTCTAGAAAATCCCCAAATAACTAGAATATAAACAATACACTTTAAGTAAACGATGGGTCAAAGAAGAAATCAAAAGAGAAATTAGAAAATATTTAAACTAAGTAAAATTTAAATCACAAAATATAATGATTTGTTTGATACCAAAAAGCAGTAATTAGGGGGGAAATTTCTAACAATGAATGCCTATACTATAAAATAAGAGCTTAAGTTCTCAAATCAATGATCTTAGCTGTCACCTTAGGCAAACAGAAAAAAGAAAAGCAAATGAAACCAAAGTAAGCAACCTACAGGAAATAATTGGTCAAAATTTAAATAACGAAATATCAAAATACAGAAAAATAAAACCACAAGTTGGTTTTTGAAGATCCGTAAAACGGATAAACAATAAGAGAAGACCCAACACTATGGCTTTACCAGTAAACATCAATCCTACAGCAACACTTCCAAAAAAACTGATGAAAATGCAAACTGATTCTCAGTTTGGGGATGGAAGAGAGGGATGAGAAATAAGCAGAAGGTATAACCCCTTTGAGGGTAATGAATATGTTCACAGTCTTGATTGTGTGGATGATTTGTACATATGCAAATCTTAGCAAACTGCACGCATTAAATATGTGCAGCATTATGTCAATTAAATTTAAACAATAAAGCTGTTTAAATAAATGAAATGACTGAATTTATTCTTCAATACACTAGAATGTATATACTCAAATCACTTGCTCCTTTTCAAAAATAATAAACTCTGATTACTATTGCAGGCTCTCAAGTACATGCTAGACTCAAAAGTAATGTGACCATAAGAATAGTTTTCTCATGTCTCTTACAAAATTAATTCTGAGTACAGTTCCCAAACAATCCTACAGGCATTTTTTTTAAATGGCTGCAGCATCAGAACAAAATCAAAATAAAACCCCTTTCTTCCAGGTGACTATATTGAAGGGAAAATGATTAAACATATCTACAAAATGTGTGCTTATTATATTAAAGCCTCAGCTTGCCCACTGTAATCTAATGTGTTAACACTAAGGCAAAATAAGTTTTCTATCCTAACCAGATGGCTGAAAGAGTTGTATGGTTGACCTTGTCGACAAGAGAGGTATTCAAAGTACAAGAAAATTGTTAGGTTATGCCTTTTGTTTTACAGGGATACTGCAAGACAAGAAAAAAAAAAAAAAAAGATTAAACCAAAAGCAAAGAAGACAACAAATACATCTTATTCTCATGCTCTTTATTTCTATGGTAAGACGCTACTTTTGGCTATGTTTAAATATACACTGTGTGGCAGTCACTCCCTGAAACTCTAATCTTTTCTCACCATTAATCAAACATGAAAAGGCTCATTCTTAATCACACACAAAATTTCTTGTAAAACACTCAAGTCTAGGTCATTGAAGCTTAAAATAGAAATAAAGATGAGGCACAGCATCACATTATATCTTATATGTGCCCCACTTCCTCTTCACTATGACTACCTAACTCCAGTGGTGACAGAATAAATCTTCACTGTGTAATCAATACTGCCGTGGGAAAGTATATATAATCCAGCCATAAAGAGTGAAGTATTCCAACAAGTAACCCTAGAGTGTAACTTTCAAAGACATTTGACTCCATTAATAGCTTCCATATTTGTACAGTCAATATTCCTAAAGTGAATATTCATACTGTCAATCATTATTGCCCTGAGTTGAAAATCTGTGTTCTAAAGTTCACTGTCAACTACAAGACTATTTTGTAGCACAAAAATGAATGACGTGAATAAATGCCTTGCTACCTAGATTTTTAAAATGTGAACTGACGAGTAATCTAATGATTATCAGAAATAAGTGGTATGCAAGTCTTCACTAAGATTTAAATCATACATGTGTTTTTTTGTGTGTGTAGTATACATTTATCTTATAAGAATACAAGCAAAGTTTTAGTGTAGTAATTTTTTACAAGATACAGAACTCTCCAATTCACTATTTAACCATTCATAGCATTTAAGAGAAGCCAAGAAATGTCCCTTACTTAATAACAACACTTTTCAAAAAGAGTTACCTAATATTTTACTTGCTAGGTCAACAGCTATCACAAATTAGTTCACTTGAAAACACACTATTTTGAATACTTAAACATACGCAAGCATGTGTACACACACAGACACATATACACAAAATATGGGGTTTCAAAAACTTTTGGGTGCAGTCTCTTCTGATATGAAGTTTCAAATGATTTTTTCCTAGCTTTTCTGCTGTCTTATAGGTAAAATTCTTCAAGCAAAATAAACTTGCCATATCAAAACATAGTTATCAATCACGATGGAAAAAAGAACACTGATGCAATTTATTGGTTTATTCACTCATTCACTCATTTAACATATATTTAATAAATACTTGCTAAAATGCCAGACACTGTGCTAGGTGCTAGAGGTAAAACACTGAGCAAAAAATGAAACATGATCCATGCTTTCATAGAGCTTACAAACTAATGAGGAAACTAGACATTTAAAAAATTACACATGCAAACTTAATGATAAGTGCTATAAAAGAACAATACATGTGCCATGAAAGCATATAATGAGAGGAAGTTACTAAATCAATAGGTAATGAGAGATTGCTGAGCTGAGGTCTTAAGGAAGAGTACAGGCTAATTAGAAAAAAAAGTGGAGGCTGTAAGGAACAACCTATGCAAAATCCTTGATATACCCACTTTGGAAGACAGTTTGGCAGTCACTTACAAACTAAACATACTCTTACCAAAGGATCCAGCAATAGCACTCATTTACCCAAATGAGTTAACATTTATGTCCACACAAAACCTGCACTTGGATGTTTATCAGCTTTGTTCATAATTGCTGTAATTTAGAAACAACCAAAATGTCCTTCAATAGGTGAACAGATAAACAGTGGTACACTCATACAATGGAATATCATACAGTGCTAAAAAGAAACGAGCTATCCAGCCATGAAAAAAAAATGGTGGAACCTTAGATACACATTACTAAGTGAAAGAAGCCAGTCTGAAAAGGCTACATACTGTACGATTCCAACTACATGACATTCTGGAAAAGGCAAAACTATAGAGACAGTAAAAAGATCAGTGGTTGCCAGGAGTTAAAGGGAGAGAAGAATAAACAGGTGGTTAATAGAGGATTTTTATGGCAGTGGAACTACTCCGTATGTTCCACTGTAATGGTGATTCCATGTCATTATGCATTTGCCTAAAACCACAGAAGGCGCACCAGCAGTGAACCTGAACTATGGACTCTGGGTGAGTGATGTGTCAATATAGATTCCTTGAGTGCAACAAATGTATCACTGTGATGTAGGATGTCAATAGCGGGTAACCTGTGAGTGTGTGGGAGTAGAGGGTATAACTCTGCCTTCTGCTCGATTTTACTGTGCACCTAAAACTGCTGTAAAAAATAAAATTCATCTTAAAAAAACACACACACACAAACACAGTAACACACATAAAATCTCTGAGGCAGGAAGTTAGGCTGACTGCAAAACCCTGGGAAGACATTCTCAAGATAAAGGAAATTTTTTTAAAAATTAAGAGAGAAGATACACAAGGAAACAAGCTCAAGTTCAGGCTGTGAGTTAATCCAGATCCCCTTTATCATCTCTTTTACATGCATGAGCTTGGAAATAAGTACTACTACATACCTTGTATGCATAATTGTGTATGTGAGTATCTATACAATATCACTCTTCACAGCAGAAAGCCAGACCAATTCCAAGACAAATCACGAGTGGGATCAAATAGCATAAGAAGATGGGAAACCACTAAAAATTGAGACTCCTGCTCTCTCCTTTGCTTGGTAAATTCTAAAGCAGACAGTCTCAGGAGCGTAGTTAAAATGTTTACAAAACTTTAAGTTCCCTGGGAACTTTTACCAGTGTGGAAGAAAATAAATGGAACTTAATTTTTTAAATTAATAAATAAATGATTAGAAAGTAAACAGAGGATCTATGCATAAAATTTGCAACAAACAAATCTAGATGTGCTACAGGTATTGTTCTTCATAGATTATGTAAAAAAAAAAAAAAAAAAAAAAAAGATAAGGTATACTTTAGACCACAGAAACTAAAAATCATGATCACTGTATTCTGATAAGGACAGGGCGATGAAGAGTGATGTGATATTAATCCTCTTCTATCATAGCAGGGAAGCAATAGATAATATCTAAAATAGATAAGGTAATACATAACATTATAAGCATATTATTTAGAGATAAGGAGAAAACTACCAGACAAAACAATTAAAAGAGTTAACAGGGTTGCCCCTGGGTGAGCAACACTAGGAATAGGAAAGGGTGAGGCATCAGTTGTTACTTTTTATCACAAGCCCTCTGTACTCCTAATTTTAATTATGTACATATGGTACTTTGATAAAAATAAAGATCTTTTTAAGAAAAATTATAAAAGGGGAAGTAAAAACCAAGCTGGTAGAGCTCTAGAAAAAAAGGATGCAAAAAATTACATAAAAAATCCACAGATGAAGGAACAACAATATTTTTCAGAGAATAAAACAAATGAAAAATGACATTAGGGACATGGTTGGTAGGTGCGATGAAGTCAAATGAAACACAATTGGAGAGAACAATATGTGATGATGATAGATATAAACACGAAGAAGAGCCAGCACAGCGATGTAGCTAAAGCCACAGGAGTTAAGATTAGAACGTAACTCTACCTTTACCACCTCTTTGTAATAAATCTGCTTCTTTAGTACAGTTCAATATTCTAAAACTTCAATATCTAGCCATATAACTACTTAGTTCAGGGTTTTTTTTTACTTTATTTTTACTACAGATCTGTTGTCTACAGAAAGTCCACCCTGATTATGTGCAAGAACAGAAAATTCTATCAAATATCATGACATTTGAATAGATTGTTACATCTAAAAACTAATCTAGATAAATACAGCAACAGTAGAGCTAAAAGAAAAGGCAAGTTATTACTGAAAGTGGGGAAAAAAAAAACTTTCTTTTTTTAAAGTTGCCTTTTCCTCATATACTATCTCTAATAGTTTACCCATTTGATTCACTCTACAGCCAGAATAACACATAGGCATTCAATCATTTTGTACCAGCAATCTATGTACACAAATTACAAAACTATTACTCTAACCAGTTGTTAATCTTTCTCCCATGCATCTGACAAAGGACACCCAGCAGCAGTTACAAGGAACTCAAATCAGCAAGAAAGAAAAACAAAAACAAATAATCCCATCAAAAGGTGGGCAAAGGCCGGGCGTGGTGGCTCACGCCTATAATCCCAGCACTTTGGGAGGCTGTGGAGGGTGGATCACGAGATCAAGAGATAGAGACCATCCTGGTCAACATAGTGAAACCCCATCTCTACTAAAATACAAAAATTAGCTGGGTATGGTGGCGCACACCTGTAGTCTCAGCTACTCGAGAGGCTGAGACAGGATAATTGCTTGAACCTGGGAGATGGAGGTTGCAATGAGCCAAGATCACACCACTGCACTCCAGCCTGGAACCTGGAGACAGAGCGAGACTCTATCTTAAAAAAAAAAAAAAAAAAAAAAAGGTTGGCAAAGGACATAAACAACAATTCTCAAAAGAAGATATACAAAATCTGTTTGACTACCATGATCATTTAACAAGCTTTGATTCGAACGTATGCTGGTCCTTCACTATGCCTAGAAATGGCAAAGAAGGGAAATGTTAACTAGAATCTCATTTCATAGCATGGAAAATGAGCTTGTACCGTAAAGTATTATACAGACATAAGGTCCAGTAGGTGGTTAATTTTTTTAAGTCGGTTAAATGGAAGAATCATTAAAAGTAAAAATGCGTCAGGCGCAGTGGCTCACACCTGTAATCCTAGCACTTTGGAAGGCCAAGGCAGGTGAACTGCCTGAGCTCAGGAGTTCAAAACCAGACTGGGGAACACGGTGAAACAGTCCCTACTAAAAATACAAAAAAATTAGCCAGAGGTGGCGGCATGTGCCTGTAATCCCAGCTACTCAGGAGGCTGAGACAGGAGAATCACTTGAACCTGGGAGGCAGAGGTTGCAGTGAGTCGAGATCACACCATTGCCCTCTAGTCTGGGTGACAGAGTGAGACTCCATCTCAAAAAAAAAAAAAAAAAAAAGTAAAAATCATCTTCAACATTGTATTGTAACTTACGACATCAAAACACAAATTTATCAATATTTCGATGCAGAGCTACATCAGAGCAACTTCCTTTCACAAACCATACCCTTAATGCACTCTCTACAGTATGTAGTTTCATTTTCTTTAGAAGATGGAACTTACAGACACCTGCAAAGCCATATGAATCCTTCTGGACTTGTTCTTTTCCCCTAGGCTTTCAGTTACCTCACCCATGCTTAATTCTGTAGAAATCCTTTTAGCTCATTTATCAATTTATGCAAAAGACTTAATTTTCATAGATTTCTTTTGCCTCACATATTTCATCAAATTGCATGTTTAATAGAATATTATAATTACAAAAGCAATCACTGCTGGCATATATAGGTTTGGGAACAAATTTAAGTGACTGGTAGGCAGAGATTTGGTAAGCAATTCAACAAACGGAGTACTTTATAAATTATTAGAAACCAATGCTTTTAATGATATTCATCATTTGCCTCAATGATCAAATTCTCTAAGCTTACAAATTACATGTTACCATTTATGGGTAAGAAATATGAAACTTTTTTCATTTGTTAATTACTGCTTAAAATAAGCCATTATGGAATATTCCCTTCATTCAAAAGGCCAAATGGGCCGTCCCAGACTTACAGAAGTCCCATCCCCTACCGCTACTCTTCTTGCCCTATTTGCCTACCCTCAACTCCAGAAGCCTCTCTGCTGGTCTCATAGAGGCAGTCATGAAAAAGGAGAAGTTCTGAAAGATGGGCTTATATGTGAAACATTCTATGGCACTGTCAGACTTTATTCACTTTATTGTGCTACCTGACAGATATTTCACCAAGAAATTGATGTTAATAATCATTTTTTTGGCCAAGCACAGTGGCTCATGCCTGTAATCCCAGCACTTTGGGAGGCTGAGGTGGGCAGATCACCTGAGGTCAGGAGTTCAAGACCAGCCTGGACAACAGGGTCAAACGCTGTCTCTACTAAAAATACAAAAATTAGCTGGGCGTGGTGGCAGGCACCTGCAATCCCAGCTCCTCAGGAGGCTGAGGCAGGAGAACGGCTTGAACCGAGGAGGCGGAGTTTGCAGTGAGCCGAGAGCACACACCACTGCACTCCAGCCTGGGGGACAAAAATAATTGTATAACTTAGTTCATTCTAATACTCAGCAGAGATAATTTATATGACAGAAATCAAAACTTTGGGAAGAGGTAGGTACACTGAAGAATGGGAAAGATCTTGGGGGTGGGGAGAGTCACAGGAGGATGGGGGACACCTGAGGGGAGTGATACAATTATGTGGCAAAGAGGTACAGAAAGGGATGTGGAATATCCCAAAGACAAAATTTACCAGTTTCCAAATTTAGCCTATGGTCAGAAAAGAAGAAGAAACTTTCTTCAGTGTTTCTATAACCACATGGCGCATGTCTGGTCCCAGAGCTCAGACACATGCTATTAATAGAGCAGCTCATCTGCAATGTAGATTAAGCGGGATTTGAAAAAAGATGAGCTACCCTGGGAACCTAACCTCCATTCATAACATGTTCCCAAAGAAACAATTTCTTAGAGATATAAAAAAAGAAAAATGCCTTGCAAACACTTTTTAGAATACAGCATGCTCCTAGTATCCACAGAACTAAAGAATACTCACAGAGCAAAATTTAAAAAAATGTAAAATGTAGAAGAGATAAACGGAGAAAGAAACTAAAATTACCATTTGCCAGAAAGAAGCAGTTGTCATTAAATCATTGTGTCTTGGTGATACCCTACAGCAATGTGTCATTTTTTTTTTTTTGAGAGGACTCTGGCTCTGTCACCCAGGCTGCAGTGCAGTGGGGCAACTTTGGCTCACTGCAGTCTCCACCTCTGGGTTCAAGTGATTCTCCTGTCTCAGCCTCTGGAGTAGCTGCGGTTATAGGCAAGTGCCACTATACCAGGTTAAAATTACCCAGTCTGGGTGCAGTGGTTCATGCCTGTAATCCCAGCTCTTTGGGAGACTGAGGCGAGTGGGTCACCTGAGACCAGGAGTTCAAGACCAGCCTGGCCAACATGGTGAAATCCCATCTCTACTTTTAGTTAGTTAGTTAGTTAGTCAGTTTGTGAATTAGAGACAGAGTCTTGCTCAGTCGCCCAGGCTCGAGTGCAGTGGCATGATCTTGGCTCACTGTAACCTCCGCCTCCTGGGCTCAAATGATTCTCATGCCTCAGCCTCCCAAGTAGCTGGGATTACAGGCATCTGCCACTATACATGGCTAATCCCTTTCTGTACCTCTTTTCCATATAGGGTACATATAGATCTCTACTTTTTTTTCAGCTTGCATTAAAAAATGATGGTAGGCTTTTAAATCTGCTTTCTCAATCCACACACACAAACCCAGGAGTCTGTCATATGTTCCATCTAGGAGTCATCCTCTCCAACAACATAAAGAGTCTCTGCTTGGTAGCAAGCTATATACTTCACCTCACAATGATGTCCCACGATCACCTAAAATGACTGTATCCAGAAACAAATTCCTCTTCCCACCTACTTTCATCTCTCCCAACTCTACCATATCCATTCTTCCTTCTCCCATCCAGATCCCCGCCCCAACTCAATCACCATTCCTGGTACCACTGCCCTAGTTCCATGGTTCATTTCTTATCTCTATTATAATCGCTCTGGTCTCCCAGCTTCCAGTCTCACCTCTTTCCAGTAGTCTCTGTGTAGTTCCTAACCTCTAGATCCTGAGTCAAAAACTCAAATGTATATGGATTCTAAGCAGAGGATATAATTGAGTGATACAAGGCAGCTATAGAAAAATAAATGTCAAATGCAGGAGGGTGGTCTGTGGCAAATCCAAGAGCACATGGCCTATTCAAAGGAGACAGATCTTATTCAGATACAGTGTACTGCTGCCAGCCATATGAGAACATGAGCCTAGTACTGTAATAAGTACTCTGATGTTTCAAGAGAAGCCAGAAATTTAGATTTATGTGTACAAACCCCCAATTCTGAAGAGTTGGGAAACAAATTTTTTAAACCACACTGCTAATACTGAAAGCCAAACAAATCTATGGGCCAGGTATGACTTGCAGAGCTGCCATTTTGCAAACTGTGCACAAGTTTAGTGGTTCTCCAACTTTAGAGTACAAAATCATGCAGGCAGCTTATTAATGCAAATTCCCAGGGCCCACACTCAAGGGATTCTGATTCAATAGGTCCACTGGGACTCCTTTATCTACAGTTTTTGCAAGCTTTCCCAGTGGCCTTGAAGCAAGTGATTCTAAAGCCACTTTAATCTGTGTGAAAGGCAATCTACAGGATACAAGGGAATGAGAAACTTGGGAAAATGGAAACTTTGTTTCTAATGCATTTAAAATACTTTAAATGTTCTCATTTTCACATTGTCCCAGAGAACTACAACTTAGTACCGTCCTTGTTTCAACTCGGAACAATAGTATAATACTAATCCAAAAAACATATTTTCAGTAACATACGAAATCAGTGAGAATTAAAGTATTACAAAATGACTTTTTTTCAATGAACTGCATATTTCAGATCAATAGTGTGAAGATGGCTATAGTTAGCATTAAAATAAAAGGTGGTCTTCTAAAAAATCGTAAATACTTCTTTATTTTAACAAAATTATTTTAAAAGTGCTATTTATTTTTGGCATATAAAATATTTTCAAAGAAGAAAGGAATTGGCTGTGGTAACCCTGTATTGATGCTTATAAAACCAATCATTATCCATTAATTGTCTGCTTCCTTAATTCAAATTTCCTGCTGATACATATTTTCTTAAAACAAGATATACCTATGCCACAAACTTTTTTCTTTGAATTTTTATTTTTTAGAGATGAGGTCTCACTGTGTAGCCCAGGCTGGAGTACAGTGGCACGATCATAGCTCACTGCAGCCTCAAAACTCTGTTTTGGCCAGGTGCAGTGGCTCACGCCTATAATCCCAGCACTTTGGGAGGCCAGGATGGGTGGAGCTCAAGACCAGCCTGACCAACATGGTGAAACCCTGTCTCTACTAAAAATACAAAAATTAGCCAGGCGTGGTGGTACATACCTGTAATCCTAGTTACTCAGGAGGCTAAGGCAGGAGAATCGCTTGAACCTGGGAGGCGGAGGTTGCAGTGAACTGAGATCACATCACTGCACTCCAGCCTGGGCAACAGAGCAAAAGATCTCAAAAATAAAATCACAACACTCTTTTTTGAATTTTGAATGCATTTTTCCCTTGGAGTAACTGTGTGGAATACGGAGAAGAAATCCTCTGTGACTTAGTTTCTAGTCTATTTTAATCCAAATTATTAATCTTTCCTGTCCCTAAATCTGAACCATTCATATGGAACTTACCAAATACTAAGGTAATATACAGCTATTTTCCTTATAATATTGCAAATTCCTTGATAACATGTGCCTATATCTCATGACCTATATCCTTCAGCACTAAATGTATTAGGAAACTGAGCTATACCACAGTACGCATCAAAGGAATAATGTTCATGGGAAAATGTGCTCCATACTACTAAGCAAAAAGGGAGGAGATGCCAGTAGCAGAGGAAAAGCTCCTATCAACCTTTCTGACAATAAAATCAAATGGCAGGGCAAGTAAGAGCGATGCTTCAGAAGTAGACTGTTCCCAGCACCAACACATTTATGAGGATCACTGAGAAGAAATAAACAAAGCATACTCTGATGCGATTGGGTCTCAAATTCCGAAGGCAACATAGGTGGGAAGGGGGAGAAAAAGGCCAGGCAATATTTGGCTCAACATACCAGGGGAGCCCCTGCCCAAGGGCCTTTTATATGGCCTGGTATTTGTCTTCTTTGTTTGTAGTTAATGCTCTTCATGTTTCAAAGGCTCAAAAGGGATTTTGCAAGAATCGCAAATCCTTCATGAGAAAGTAGTCTACCAAAAGATGATTCATGTCCTAAAGATCTATATCTTTTTAGAATAATTTTGTAACCCAACAAGGAACCTGAAAATTTACCCAGCCTATACCTTGTGAAATAATGTCCTGTTTCTATAGCTATCCACCATTGCATTAAAAAAAAAAAAAGAGCCGGGCGCGGTGGCTCAAGCCTGTAATCCCAGCACTTTGGGAGGCCGAGGCGGGTGGATCACGAGGTCATAAGATCGAGACCATCCCGGTTAACATGGTGAAACCCCGTCTCTACTAAAAATAAAAAAAAAATTAGCTGGGCATGGTGGCACGTGCCTGTAATCCCAGCTACTCAGGAGGCTGAGGCAGGAGAACTACCTGAACCCAGGAGGCGGAGGTTGCGGTGAGCCAAGATCGCGCCATTGCACTCCAGCCTGGGTAACAAGAGCGAAACTCCGTCTCAAAAAAAAAAAAAAAAAAAAAAAAAAAAAAAAAAAAAAAAAAAAAAAAAAAAAAAAAAAGCCAGGTGTGGTGGCACACTGCTCAGGAGGCTAAGGTGGGAGGATCCCTTGAGCCTAGCAGTTGGAGGCAGCAGTAAGCCATGATCATGCCATTGCATTCCAGCCTGATGACAGAGCAAGACCCTGTCTCAAAACAAAAAAAGAAAAGAAAGGGGGGGGGGGGGAGTCTCCTAATAAAAATCCTACTTATTTAAGTGAATTTTCTTGAGTAGAGGACTTGAGTTCAAATCATAGCCCTAAAACTACTTTGCCACAGTTGTGAGCAACGTCTCTCTCCTCATTTTGTCATAGGGGATTCACATAGGCAAATGGGGAAAAAAATGCATGACAATACTTGAGTCAGGACAACTTTACTAGTGAGGATAACTTTACCTAGTTTTGTATGTCATAAATCTTGCAGCTTCTCTTGGAATATTCCAGGGACTATAAGACTGTAATTCAGTCTAGACACAACACATTCAGTTTGACAGCAGCAGCCTTGTAATCTAAGCTACCTGACCTTTACAGTAGGATCTATTTGTGGAGGAAAAAACAACAAGATCTTTAGACCAAGAGGCACAGATCTACAGAATAGTAGGCTGGGAGCAAGGGCCAATTAAGTTGCTATAAAACAGTAAGTTATCAAAGTGCACACTATTTACAGTACATGTTTAATTTTGCAAGTTCAAAGCTGTCAAATTAAAGCATGGCAAAAGATACCACAATTAATAAATATCTTTATATTTACACTAAAAACAGGCCAATTACCAGAAAGTTTGGACATAAGATTTTAGACATCATGATATTTCTAACTGTAAAATGTCTGAAGTAAGATATGATTGTAAAGCTCTGATCATATCTTTCCCCTGTTCAAATATTCTACATGGGTTATAGAATGAAGTCCAAATTGTTTATGGTGAGCATTGAATGGTTATGTAATCAAACTGCAGTCTCTCCATCCAGACTGACCTCCACGACTCTCATACGTACATCTGGGCCTCACCAGGCTAATTCATATTTTTCCTCAAACATGCCCTAACTTCCTAGCCCCCTTGCAGTTATGCATTGTTATGGACTGAATGTGTCCCCCTAAAATATATACCTTGAAACTGTACCTCCAACCCATATGACGGTATTAGGAAGTGGGGCCTCTGGGAGGTAATAAGGATTAGATGAGGTCACAAAGGTAGAGCCTTCATGAATGGGATTAGTGACTCTGTAAAAGTCACAAGAGAGCTTGCTTTTCATCTCCTTTCTCCACCATGGGAGGATATCACAAGAAGTCAGCAGTTTACAACCCAGAAGAGGGCCCTACCAGAACTCCATCAAGCTGGTACCCTGATCTTGGACTTCCAGTCTCCACAACTGTATGCAATAAATTTCTATTTTTTATATGCCACTCAGTCTATGGCACTTGGCTATAGCAGCCTGTGCTGACTGAGATATGCATATTTTTCTCACTACAGAGAATGCACTTTAAGACTCTCTTTACTGTCTATCTTTCCATTTGGAATTAACACCATTTGTGTTCCCATAGTACCTTTTCCTTCTACAGTAGCACTTACCACGTGCCACCCAGCACCACAGGTTTGGATACATCAGATTCTCCACCTCTATGTTTCTAGTGGGCAGGAATTATTTAACTCTGATAATGCTTAGCACAGCACTGAGGTGAGCTTCTCCAAAACATTTATTAAATTAGATTAAGTACTGAACATGAAGAATTTCAGAGCTAGATTATTTCCAACTGAGTAGCTTGCCCAAATCATCAGTAATAAAACCATATATAGCTACAAATTAGATGTTTGTGGACAATTCCCAGCCAATTTCTCAAGCTTTATTACTTCTTGACTAATGCAATCCAACAAAAATGAAATGTGTTAAGATGTATTTATTAGACTCCTAATAGGATTTGTGATAGAAGAAAAAGAAAAACGTATTTATGTAAAAAATAGAAAATTATAGCTCATTTCTAGATTTTAAATACAGCCTGTTACTTCTAAGAAGAAGACAGAATGCTATTATAAAATAGCATGTATTTTGGAATCAGAATCAGTTAACCTCTCTGAGACTCATTTCCCATATTTGTTAAATGTGGGAAATAACTACACTTACCATAGATGTTTAATAGAAAATTAAGATAGTGATGTAAAGCTCCTAACACCTAAAATACAGTATGTGCTCAATAAATGTTAGTCTCCTCTCTGTATCCCACTCTGAGTTGGTGAAAAATATTTCCTGTGATCACCTACATTCAGTCATAAAACAAGTTCAGTTACAACCTTCTAAGAGCTTAATATTTTAAAATCAGTGACACTTAAAACAAATATGTGCCTTTACATAACTCTAAACTTGCACACATGATAATCCCACTATTAAGACTGGCTTGCCTTGACTGGTCCAAAGGTAGTGAGTTATCTCAACTGATTGTTCACAGTCAGTTACAGATCCAACTTCTTGTTCTACTCTTTCCCCTCTTCTCACTACTGCACTTGACTAGTCTTAAAAAAAAAAAAAAAAGCTTGCCTTTTAATCTTACAAAGCCATTCTTCATTCCTAAGACCCAGATCAAATGTTTCCTCTGTCAAATCTTTCC
The DNA here is from genome assembly GCF_048565385.1 of Saimiri boliviensis. Taxonomy (NCBI): domain Eukaryota; kingdom Metazoa; phylum Chordata; class Mammalia; order Primates; family Cebidae; genus Saimiri; species Saimiri boliviensis. The sequence goes on from NC_133470.1 coordinate 136,134,472, forward strand.
TCTCCCTACCAAGCACAGTATGCAGCATTCCCGAGAGCATTCTCCTCATGTTTATTTATTATACAATCTACTACTTTATACATATCTATCCTTTTGTCATTAGGCCATGAGCTCCTCAGTAGTAAGACCTGTATATAGTCATGTTTATACCTTCAGCAGGATGCCACACACATAAGGATTTGATGTGTGTGGAATGAATACTATAATATACATTTGTAATAAGGACAACTGTTAATATGGACATGCATGCTGCAGAAAGAGCTGGCTCTCTATGGGAGAATATTGGAGGGGAATGAAATGATCATGTCACTCTCAAGCAGTCAATAAAGGGTTTAAGAGTTATATAAAGAAAAGAAAGAAGATGCAATTAGGTGCTTAATAGTAGCCCTAAATGATGAGTTGAATGAGAAGTAGTCAACGACTTCACTGATCAAATAGGGAAGTTAACCTTCATTCAACTGGATGAGAAATAATAAAGGTTAGTCAATGACTAACAATGGAGTAATGCAGTCTAGTGATAAATGAAGCAAGTAAACCTTAGCTTGAAAAGGTAAACTTGATAAATACAGTGTGTGTGTCCATGTGTGTATGTGTATGTATGTGTGTTGAGAGTCAAGTTTTTAAATTTTCCTGTAAAGCAGAAAAATATTAAAAACACCACCATAAAGTATTTCAGGTGTTATGCTGTTTTTAGTAGAACTGCCACACCGTCAGGAGATGCCTCTCAGCAAATGATGACAAAGAATCAAACTTAGATGTCAGAGTAGATAGAAAAATTTGACATCACCTGCATCTGCATCCAGGTGGTATTTGAAGAGGCATATGATTGCCTGCAATTGTATGTGGAGAAGAACAGATAACAGTGAGACGTTCTGAGATGGGAGGCAAAGAAAGCTGGTACTTTAGCAGTCAGCAAATCAAGAGGCAGAAGCTGTCAGAGAATACTGTACCATAGAATCTAAAATTCAGGCCAGGCACATGGCTCAGGCCTGTAATCACTTTGGGAGGCTGAGACAGGTGGATTGTTTGAGCCCAGGGGTTCGAGACCAGCCTGGGCAACATGTCAAAACCCCATCTCGACGAAAAATATAAAAATTAGCTGAGCGTGATGGCATGCACCTATAGTCCCAGTTACTCAGGAGGCTAAGGTGGGAGGATTGCTTGAGCCCAGGAGGTCGAGGCTGCAGTGAGCCATGATTGCACCACTGCATTCTAGCCTGGGTAACAGAGGAAGACCCTATCTCAAAATAATACATAAATAAATAAAATTCATATAGATGATGAGTTAAAAGTCACCAGCATCAAAAGTTGCTGAAGTATCAAAGAACCCACAGATGGAAAAATAGCCTTTTAAATTCACTAGGATGAAAATGAATATTTTCCTTAGATGTCAGAAATAAAGTAAGTTATAAAAGGTATAGTTCACAACTACAAAGTTGAAAACAGTGCGGTCCACCAGATTTCCAGTAGTAGAAAAGAAGAAAATGCAAATAATATTGGCGGGACTCAATGAAACAAACCAAGCTGACCCTGTCTGAATAGAAAGGAAAGGAAACATTGGTCTAAAGCAGAGTAAAGAACAGAATGCTATATCCTTCCTTACATATTTGTCTATAACACAAAGCTCTTTGGGTTAGAGGGAGTGAAAAACAAACGAACATCAACAACCATATTTACAGAAAATATGAATTTGTAAAAATAGATGAGGGGTCGTGAAAAACAGAAATTTACTAATATTCTTAGTCTGCTTAACTATCAGCTTTCCCAGTTATGTCTATATCATCATGAGAGCTTAAGATATCCTTCACCTCCTAGTTTCATGCTGTATTGTACACAGTTGTATAAACAGAACCAATATAGAAATGTTAGCTCATTAACATGGGTAATCAAGCCAGGTGTGGTGGCTCATTCCTATAATCCTAGTGAGAGGCTGAGTTGAGGCGGGAGGATCACTTGAGGCCAGGAGTTCCAGACCAGCCTGGGCAACATAGCAAAATGCTGTCTCTACCAAAAAAAAAAAAAAAAAAATAGTTGGGCATGATGGCACATTCCGGTAATACCAGCTACTTGGGATGCTGAGGGAGGAGGATCACCTGAGCCCAGGAGTTTGAGCTTGCAGTGAGCTACGATCATGCCACTGCATTCCAGTCTGGGCAACAGAGCAAGACCTCATCTCTGGGGGGAAAAAAAAAAACACCTAAAAAAAGTTTAAGATTAGTAATTATAAGAAATAGGCCAATTTCAGACTCCAGACATATACTGGTATATTCATAATCTATTTTACCAGCCACATTTTTTTAAAATTAAGGGCTTTTTCTTTGGGGAAAGAGGATGAATCAAACTAAGGGGACTAGAACTCAAACTACATTATGCGCTTCCATATTGTTTGGCACTTAAAGCCCGTAGTTTAGGGCTCTATTACTCGTCACACATCAACACAAAAATAGTTTGTCACAACACTTTCTGCAAACTAATTAAAAAGATAGCACTTGGCTGAATACACCACACTTTTATAGCAGCCAGTCTTTAGGCAAAGCACACACAGGAAGCAGCAGGAGAAGGTAGGTGGTTCTTGGCACTCCCCTAAACAAGAAACAATGTACTTGTGTAACAGGAGATAGCAGTAATTTTTCCAAAGCACTTTTACTTCATGCAAAAGGAAGTGGGCAATAGAGGAGAGAGAGAAACTAAAAAATGAAGTAGACAGCGTGACTTGCAATGTAACCTCTTCAGAAGCTAGTCTCTACAAGGCTGACATACAAATAACAAAAAGAAAATCACATGCAATATGCACTGGCAGTAAATACACAGGCCTTCTGCTGGTCATGCAATTAGTTAATAAAGGCCAGACTGCCAGACAGTAATTTTTTTTTCTTTTTTTTTTTCCCCAGTGGTGGGCTATCACAGGCTGGTATCTTTAAGCCCTGTGTTCAAATAGTCTTAAAATCCACAGCCATATCACTTTTGTCCTCATGGCTTTTTCTTAGTAGTCACATTTCTGACCTACTACGTCATGGCAGTGATTCAATGAATTTGTTTTTGACAATGGCACTAAAATGAATGGCCCCTGGATTCTGTCTTCTAAATTATATATAAGCACAGTGCAAATCGAGGCTAGGGCCCACAGTCACCAGTCTAAAGAACTACTAGGTCTTCAGTTCAACTTAGAGCTACCTTGAGGTTCTCAGGCAGTATAGAAAATCATGGTTAAAAGCATACATTTTATAGTCACATTGGTCTTGAATTCTATTTTTTTTTTTTAATTTTTTTTTTTGAGACCCCGGCTGGAGTGCAGTGGTGGATCTTGGCTCACTGCAACCTCAGCCTCCCGGGATGAAGCAATCCTCCTGCCTCAGCCTCCCAAGTAGCTGGGATTACAGGCGCTTGACACCATGCCCAGCTAATTTTTATGTTTTTAGTAGAGACAGGGTTCAGCCAGATTGGCCAGGCTGGTCTCGAAAGCCTGACCTCTGGGGATCCACCCGCCTCAGCCTCCCAAAGTGCTGGGATTACAGGTGTGAGCCACCGTGCCCGGCCCCACATTGGTCTTGAATTCTAAATTAACCTTTGCATATCCTCGGGCCAATTACTCATCTGCTCTGAGACATTTTCTTCTCTTATAAAATGATTGCTGTGAGGATGAAATGAGTTAATACTGATCAAGGAGGCAATCTGCCATCAATCCCAGAGTCACATTTGCCAAAAGTACTCAGCTTATCTCTCTATATGACCTTTTTGTAAAAAATTTTTATTTTCTTTTAGAGTCAGGGTCTCACTCTGTCACCCAGGCTGGAGTGCAGTGGCACAATCACAGCTCACTGCAGCCTCAACCTCCTGGGCTCAAGTGATACTCCTGCCTTGGCCTCCCAAAGTGCTGGGATAACAGACGTCAGCCACTGTACCCACCCCAACCTTTTCAAATAACCAGAAACAAGCTCCTAAAAAACAATAGGATCTGTTAAATATCCTATTTAGTTTATTGCAACTCTGTACAGCATACGAAATACTATTAGATTCTATAAAATACAATGTGGGAATCTTGAAAAACAAGAAGTGGTGGTGCTGAGGTCAAAATGAAGTTTCTACAAGTTCACAACTACATGGTGATGAGGATTAGAAATGCTTTTAAATAAATCTCTGTCATATTCAGTAATTGATTTAACATCCAATGGCCATCCGCCTGCCTGTTATCTCTGTGGTCAGACAATAGAGTATACCATTGATAACAGTCACAGAAATCAGTAAAAAACAACAAGAAATAAAATGGCCTTCAGAGTTATAAACATGCAAATAGTAACATTATTTAAGGAGGAGAGAAGAAATTGAAAATAGGGATTTGTAACATATCTTGATCTACCATTAGCTACAACAGAACCCATAGGAAGAATGTGAAAATTTGGGCCCAGAGCCCTACACAGTTCCTACTTATTTAAAATGTAACTAACACCTCAGTTCCATTTTATACGGAGATAATTGCCATTTAAAATCTAGTATTTTGTCCCAGGCCGACTCAGCTTACATAAAAATGTAGGATTTGGCTCTCATGGGAACTTACAAGACCATCTGAATACAGTTTGATGAAGCAAGAATAGGCTGTAATAAAGCCTAAGAATTTAAGGTAAGAGAATACAGGGAAGCCCTACTTTTATAAAACAAACACATGAAATTCCAAACTGCCAGCATGGATAAAATCCAGGCCGTTTTGAATCATAAACTTATCTTCCCTTTAAGAGCTTGTGTAGACCATTAGTGCAAGGCATTGTGGCTCACACCAGCGGCTCTAGCACTCTGGGAGGCCAAGGGAGGTACATCACTTAAGGCCGGGAGTTCAGGACCAGCCTGGCCAACATGGCAAAACCCCGTCTCTACTAAAAATACAAAAAAATCAGCCAGGCAAGGTGAAGCACACCTGTGATCCCAGTTACTTGGGAGGCTGAGGCAGGAGAATCATTTGAACCCAAGAAGCGGAGTTGTAGTGAGCCGAGATCATGCTACTGTGCTTCAGCCAGGGTAACAGAGCAAGACTCTGTCTTAACAAAAAGACCATTAGCTAGTCAACCAAAGTGGGGGTGGGGAGGCGGGGAATATAAACTAATGCAATTTCAATGAAAAGCAAGGTGAGGGCACCCTAATAAAAGTTTATTTTCACTAACAAATATTTTATGTACACACTAACTCTTCTGAAAAATGATTTTGTAATGTGAGGTACTAGATCGCAGAGCATATTATTAGAGGAAATGCCTCTGCCAAATTTACTTTAACCCATCTTAACTTTCTCTCTGTTCTTGCTTTGATTCATGAGCAATGAAAGTTGAAACAGGGGCCGGGCGCGGTGGCTCAAGCCTGTAATCCCAGCACTTTGGGAGGCCGAGGTGGGTGGATCACGAGGTCAAGAGATCGAGACCATCCCGGTCAACATGGTGAAACCCCGTCTCTACTAAAAATACAAAAAATTAGCTGGGCATGGTGGCACGTGCCTGTAATCCCAGCTACTCAGGAGGCTGAGGCAGGAGAATTGCCTGAACCCAGGAGGCGGAGGTTGCGGTGAGCCGAGATCGCGCCATTGCACTCCAGCCTGGGTAACAAGAGCAAAACTCCGTCTCAAAAAAAAAAAAAAAAAGACTTTATCAGTGATTGATTTCAGAGCACATAAAACACCATCTCCATAGTTTTCCCTCCCTTGGGCCAAACAAAAGGAGAAAATGCCAGTTGTCTCGTTCTAACAATTACCACTCATCTATCTGTTTTGAGGAAAAGTATTCAGCTGACTGGGTTAGTAAATGGTCAGTCTAGAAGTTAAAGAGTGGAGATGGATTACTAGCCTAAATCTACTTGAGTCCACCATTAGTGAAATTATATGCCTACTGTCTCTCAGCACAATAACAGCACTAAACTGGTGTCTGTAAAGTAGTAGTTACACAATTTCTTTAGTAAATCTCATACTTGCCCACTCCACCCATCCCAAGCTCCATCACCTCATTAGTGTAGTCTGGTTTTCAATTGTAAGCCCATAAACATCTCAATAAGGATAACGTCTTTGTAAAGGATTACCCCCCCAATTATCCAGATTCAGCAACCTACTCTATATCAAAGGGGCTGAAATACAAAGATAGAGCAAACTGGCATGTGTTTTGAAATAAAACTAGAGCCAGTAATGTAAACTTCGTTGTTGCGGTGGGCTGTGTGTTTGTGTGTCATAGAGTCATATGAAACGTTATCTAGAGAACTGGAGAACAATTTTCCTTTGCCTAACTATCTACAGCATTTCCCTGAGAGGAAAATTCTTACACATAAGCCCCACCCCACTTCACAAACTGCAAAATGAAGAATGAGTAATTACCCAACCAATGAGTAAAGCCAAAACTAATTTGGTCTATTTTTGATGGTACATAATAGTTGTTCCAAGGAGTCAACCCACCCTCGTATAGTCAACCTTTCCAGATATTTCTACAGAATTAAAGACAGAAGTGAACTTAATTTGGGCTGATGCTTTGTGATAGCACTTTATATGGAGTAACTCTGAAAAACATTTTACCATTAATTTAAAGCTGTATTTGTTTAAGGAGTTCAGTAACATGTATGTTAATTAGGCACACATTAGACCAAAAATCTATTTTTTTTTAGCCAATTGATACTTGATTATGGAATGAATGCTAGATGATACCGAGGAATATGTTAATTTTAATTTTTAAAGACATGACAGTATGTAGGAGTAAAATGACAAAATATCTGAGATTGGCACTAAAATAGCAAGGAAAAAATAAAGGATGAATAAAGCAAACGTTGCAAAATGTAGATAACTTTTATCTGGGCAATAGATAGATGGTGGTGGTTCATTGTACTATTCTACCTTTTAGCATGATTGAAAATTTAAGTTTTGTAAAAGTCTTATTAACTGGCTCATATTATGAAGTTTAAAACTTTATCTCTTTTACTTTTAGCTTAATAACAGACCAAATTAAGAGTAGGTTAAAATTTCTCTTAATTTTGAGCAGCTCTTTCTTTATAAAGCCTGGATGTCTATATCACAGAACAACAAATAGATTATTTGTTGTTAGATTTTTTTTAAAAAGGATTGTACCCAAAATCTCTTTTCCCTTCGGTGAGCGCCAGAATTGCCAGGTGATTGAGTCAACAGCCATTTCAGAATAATTCCTTCCTAATGAAGTGTTGGATTCCTACCTAGGCCTGCTTTAATAGCCACCTAGAAGCTTCTCACTCATTAGCAGGCCACACTGCATACAGCTGGTGACCAATATGCTGGTAGGTACTCGTAGCAATGTAGCTTACTCTCCTTAAAGCAATACAGTACAATATTCAGTCAACCAAAGCCTGTGTAAATGGTGATCAGTAAGAATTTTGTTTTCTACATTCTTTCATGAGAAAGGTACCCATACCTTGCCCTGCTAGGGAACCTCACACAAAGCTAGTAAATACCGGAATTCAGTTGTCTGCTTAAGCTACAGCCAGAGTATATTATTTAGAAACAGATACAGCCTGATCAGGTAAGTTTTAAATTAATAATGGAATTTTTTTTCATTACTGATATTCACAATAAATAGCTTTGTGAAAACTTATCTTAGTCTTTCTTTAAATGCATCAATTTTGAGCTGTCTTCCACAATGGGTGTCTTCCACAACATGCCCACTTGGATATCAAGCCAGCCTATCACTATATTTTAAGTCACCTGGACATCATCATAGTTTTTCCTTCCTTGAGGGGAAAAAAATGTATAAACACCCCAAATCCAGCAGAAGGAACTGGTCTCTTCTGCATGGTACACTGAATACAGGAGTAGGGACAAGTTGGTACCCAGTAACATTTAATCGGATGTGCTGATTTATATCAATTACTATATATTATGCATGCTGTTATTCACAATGTTCTTTGAGACCAGGTTGGAAAAGAATATGATTTCACTTCAATAACATGTTGCTACTGTCAGAGCTTAGTAATATCTAGGTGGATTACAATTATAATTGTTCCAAAAAGGAACAAAAAAAGAAATTGAATAACTGTTTCACCTTCGGAATCCCTGAAGCACAATGACTCAGTGCTATGGATAATTTCTACAATAGAGTGGGTAGCTTTTAAACTTATCTCTAAATCAGTCCCCTTATAATTTCAGTGACTCAGTTTCCTTATTTGTACAAAGGCAGTAAGCTGCCTGACAAGGCATAATGTCACAGATATCAAATGGAAGTTTTGTTTAAAAAATTTTTAATGTCTCAGATTGACACAGTGAAAGAAAAGGGTAGCCTGGTGCCTCAAAAAAATTATCATGGAAAAACATTAAACTCACATCTTATATTCATTCAACAGAATAAGATATTAGTAAAAGGATAGAATGTATAATCCTCCAAAGGGACAAATAGTACTGGGGAGAGAATAAGAAATCTTTCAACATGTAACCATATTATGGTACTTCATACAGTAATGTTAGTGCTGTCAAAATGCAAGAAAGCCATTAAACCATCCAACCATAATCACTTTGATTCAAGTAATATAAGGGGTTAATAAAAATGCTCTAGATTTGTGTAACAATATAGAATTTCTTAATGCTCTCATTCATTACTGTATTTTATCTAAAACACCTTGTGAAGCAAATCAGGCAGGCAGCATTATCTCCAACGGGCAGACATTAATCAAAGAGCTCAAACTTCTGGTGCTAAATGGCTTATCAGAAATCACAAGCAAATAAAAGACAGATGGGACACTGGAACCCAGGTCTTTTGGCTCTCTGTTCCATATTCTATTGTCAATAATCTGAAGTCTCCTGCTAATAAGAGTAAAATGTTACTTGGCTCATCAGTGTTGGTACTGTTTGTGTCCTTGGAAGTTTAGGCTCTGATGTCACAAGAATTCAAACAAGGTGGGAGGGGGGCGGGGGCAGGGTAGGAGAGTTCTCACAGCCCTGAAGAAGTGTATTGAGTTTCAAAATTGGAGAAAAGACAAAGAGAAATGTATGGATAGTTTCATTTGATGGAGTAAATATACAAAAAAAAAAAAAAAAAAAAAAAAAAAAGGCACATACAAATAAACATTTATTTTTTATAAAAGCTTCTTTTCACCAATTTACACTCTCAAAATATCTGGGTATAGGGGAAAATATCCCTAGCTAATAATTATTTACTGAGTAGTTCTGCACCCAAGTACCAGCCTGCAGGTTTTCAAGAGCAGACATAAAATGGAACCCTTTCCCAGAGGCAGTTTATAAATCTTTGCAGAGACAAGATCAGCATGTAACATTTAGACTCATGACAGTTATGAGTTCAGAAGAAGGAAAGCCCTCACTAAACTGAAATAATCGGTGAAGGTTTAATGGAAGAATGAGAGAATATTGAGACATGAACTGGGCTGTGAAAGGGCATGAAAGTTATAAAAGAGAAAGGGGTGGACATTTCAGATTTGGTGGGGATGTTCAGGGTGGGTGGCACTAAGAAGCGGCAACAGAGGTGGCAGAAGGAAACTGAGGTGCAGAGAAAAACGCCTGGTAAACGGATGAGCTGCAACTGGAATCCAGGTCTCTAAATATCAAAAACTCTTCTATGCCACTCTGCTCCTTCTAACCTTCCTGCCTCCATCGTAGCATGCCTTTCCAAGAAATTCTCTAAAGTTTTTTTCTGAAACACAAATCTGACCAGGTCATTCTCCACATTTACTTCTTCAATGGCTTACCCCTACTTTCAGAAAGAAGTTGAAACTCTAACAGGGTACACAAGATCCATCATGATCCGGACCCCATCTCTTTTCTACCACGTCTACCAAGTGTACCCTTTGTTTCAGCCGTATTCATCTAAGTGAATTTTATTTATTGGGTATGCTCCCTTATCTGTTTACCTTTGTATATGTTGTTTTTTCAGCCTTACCTATTTTATTCAGCCTTGCTGCAAATGTCACCCACTATAAGCCTTTTCTTACTCAAGCATGCAATTCTACTAGATGCCTCTCCATGACCACCCACAACCACCATGCATATTCCTATAGCAACTTATCACATTGCTTTTTTTCTTTAAAGAGATGGGTTCTCTGTCACCAAGGGTATAATACGGTGGTACAGTCATAGCTCACTGCAGCTTCAAACTCCTGAGCTCAAGCAATCCTCCTGCCTTAGCAGCCTGTGTAGCTGGGATTATAGGCACAAGCTACCACATTTGGCTCGCATTGTGTTTTAATCATCAATTAACTTCCCTGTCTGTCTCAGTAGACTACAAGTATCTTTGTGTTACCAACCCTTAGAATTGTGCCTAGCACACAGTAGGTACTCGGTAAACCTGTGTTGTATAAAAGAAATAATTGTTGCTCATACCTTATCACTAAAAATCAAGGCTGGGTGCGGTAGCTCACGCCTGTATCCCAGCACTTTGGGAAGCCGAGGCAGGGGGATCACCTGAGGTCAGGAGTACAAGACCAGCCTGGCCAACATGGTGAAACCCTGTCTCTACAAAAATACAAAAAAGATTAGCTGGACATGGTGACGCATGCCTGTAATCCCAGCTGCTCGGGAGGCTGAGGCAGGAGAATCTTGAACCCAGGTGGCGGAGGTTGCAGTGAGCTGAGATCACAGCACTGCACTCCAGCTTGGTCAACAGAGCAAGACTGTGTCTCAAAAAAAAAAAAAAAAAAAAAAATCAAAACATAATTTATCTGGTTGTAAACAAATAACCAAATAGGAAGTTACATAATAACCAGAAAAACTAAAACTCATTTGACTTTACTGTTTGAAGAACTAAAGGCTTCAAAATTATACAGAAACACAAAATCAAAATGCAAAAACATCAGACACTGCTAGGTCACTCTACACTCAGTATTGGCCTCGCTCCTTTTTTTTTTTTTTTTTTTTTTAAGATGGAGTCTCGCTCTGTCGCCCAGGCTAGAGCACAGTGGTGCAATCTCAACTCACTGCAACCTCCACCTCCTGGGTTCAAGATTCTCCTGCCTCAGCCTCCGTTCCACCACACCCAGCTAATTTTTGTATTTTTAGTGAGACTGGGTTTCACCACGTTAGCCAGGATGGTCTTGATCTCTTGACCTCATGATCTGCTTGCCTCAGCCTCCCAAAGTGCTGGGATTACCGGTATGAGCCACCATGCCCGGCCTGGCCTCTCTTAATGGTTAAGTCACTGCCTTAAATAAGTGGGATTCAAGATGTAGTTCCTTCATAACACTTCTAGAGCTTTCTCTTCTACTCAATTAAACAAAATGCATTCCATGGTTGACATCAAATTACAAATTAATCTAAGATTCATGCTGTTTGATGACATGTTGCAATCTGGGCTTAACCAAAATAGTTACATAAAATCCAAACTCTACTACTAATGCATTATTCAAAATGTGATGAGTCCAAGACAGGAATGCCTTATTTTAAGAGAATCAAAATGAAAGGGTCATTATGAGGATGTTTATATGAAGAAAACAGAAGTGAGTTTCATTAAATTTTTATTTGACTAATCTTAAATAGAAGTCATTATAGTGTTGAAATTCCACTCTGAAAAAGTTCTCAATAATACTCATTAAAAAGTTGAGGATACAAATGAAAGCAGTTCCTCTCTATAGAAAATAGGCTTTCCATTTCCGTTTCTCCAGAACTCTGAGGAACTAAATGAAAACAACTTAATTACACAAGCCTTATACTTTATGAATCTACTATACTAGAGCGACTAAATTAATTTTCGTATGTAGTGGAAATCTTAATCTAAGCTTTGTAGGCATTGTGTAGTTCTTTTTTGCCACCAGAAGAATTACTTTCAATATCAATCACCTGTGTGGTCAATGCCATTTCCCTTTTTCCCTATCTGGTAACTTATAGTGGAATCATCTGTCCTTTCCTTTACTTTCTATCTGTTGTAATGCCATAGTTCTTACTCTTCTACAGATAATGAATGCCTCTGAGAAACTGATGAGAGCTATGGAGCCCAGAAAAATAAATGTACCCATATACACTCAAATATTTTCATACAATTTCATGAGTTTAAGAACCCCTATCTCCCAAGATCACCTACACAAATAATTTCTATCACCATATGGCTCTTTTTTATAATTCCATACCACAATTCCTTTACACTATTATACACACACAAATTAAGGACTAGTTCAGAGATTATTAACATAATACTCAAAATGATAAAATTTCATCTAAGTCAAGTTTTATCTTACTAGGAAACTGTTAAGAATCCTAGATAAATTCTTTCCTGATAAGTTTACTAAATCTTACTGTTTGGTCAAAGTGTTTGCCTTAAAATGAGCTACAATGTCTTCCTAAATTTGTTTTTGTTAACTCTGACACATCTGCTTGTAAAATTATGTAAGGCTGGAAAGTTATGTCCGAGCAAAAAAAGAAAATTCGTGTTAATATTAACGAAGTGTTGGATTCGAATACTTGTTCTACCGTATCAAGCTATGTTCAACACGGAACAGTGAAGTTAGCCAGGAACTGAAAATGATACGATCTCCTAACTATCTAGTTACCTTGTCAAAGCAAGTAAAACATACAAGATGAAACATGACAAAAGACTAAAGGGAAGAGAATATAATCAAGGTGTTGTTACTAACAAAGATAAGTGTTTTTTTTTCTTGAAAACATACTTATTAAAGTGGCAGATTCTTGCTAGATGTACTAAATCCTTTGAGGAAAATATCAGTTAAGTTTTTACTTAAATTTTCAATTACTGATTAAACCACAGTTTTGTACTGGATCCATACCAAGTGGCCAAATGCCATAGAAACGGCTTTATTTCCATGTCACCCTCTCCTTCCTTGTCTATTATAATCAAGTTGCTAGTTAAAACTGAAATATATATATATGCAACATGTGGCTTGTGCTTCAGTTTGGACTAAGAATCCAGCTCTAAGGAGTATCTGCTGAATTTGTACAGGAAGAGCTTTTCCCCTCATACCACCGAAATTAGAAAGTTTACAAAAAGCGGAACTCTTTTGATGATCTGAGGAAACTCCAGTATTTCCCAATGCAATACCAGGCCTCATCGATTTCATTCCTATGCACATTCAGTGGCAGGAAATGGACTGCTACCACCGGTTCGCACTATCAGGACGGTGAGATTTGCAGTTTGTGCCTACTGCTTTTGAGTGTTCTTAATAAACTAAGTACTGTATGACTATGCCTATTACACACACCCGACAGTTGGTGGTACCTCACCCAGCCTCCAACTCCCACGCGCCCCCACTCTTCCAAAAAAACGTTTCTTGGGAGAGCACATGGAGAGAGGGAAGGAGGAGGAAAAAGGCACGTAGGCGCCTCTTCCTGAGGTTTCTGGGAGCCTACATAGTGCTGTTCTTGGTTTGCAAGGCTGTAGGTGGGCTCTCAAGGACTTGGAATAAAAAGCAGGGAGGTTCCCCTGCCCTGGACCCTACGCGTTAGGAGGCAAAACAGCAACTGACAAGAGGTGGGAGGAGAATGGAATCGCGCAAAGGTTTGCGCCCACAAGTTAGACAAACAACAGCCCTACCCACTACTCGGGGTGTCCCCAAGTTGGGGCTGGGCCTTTCTCCTTCCCGTACCGCCTCCCGGGCTGAGTAGAGTGAGAAAGGGGTTAAGTAGAGAAGGGGGTGCTCTTCCGCCCCCACGCCGTCTCCGCGCCTCGGCGTGGCCACTCCTTTAGCGGCTCCCCGAGTTGCACAGCGAGGTCGCGGTCACCCTTGGGAGGGGGCCCCGGGTGCCCCCGTGTTCAACGACAGGAGGATCCCGGGGCTCTCCGTGTCCCTAAGGCCGGCGGGGACTGCGGGAGCACTCACCAATTTGGGTTTGTTTTTCGTTTCCTCTTCATTGGCGGCCCGGTTCCCCGCGCTCCGCTTGTTGCTCCGGCCCCCACCGGGTTCCTCGCTGCCGCCTCCCGCTCCCGACGCCGCCGCCCCGAGCTGCTCCATCTTTCTCCGGCCCTGTCACCTGTGCCCTGTAACCTCTCCTCAACTGAGAAAGCACCTCAGGGCGCTTACGCTACCCCGCGCTGACTCGGCGGCACCTCTTCCTGCGGGAGAGTGTGTCTGCCTGGGAAGCTGCCGATTTCAGGCCCCCGGGACTACCGGCTCCCAGGCACCCCCGACGCAACCACGCCGTTGCCACTACTCAGCGCTGGGGCAAGCCCTGCCCCTGAGCAGTTGCAATTACCACGGTCGCCGCCGCCCTCAGGGCGTGTTTAGGGTGGAGGGAAAAGTAGGTGCCTATCTCTTTAAGAGGGCCTCAACACACGTGATTCTTCAAAGTGCCCGCATCGGCCGCCCCGGCGCGCAAAGCTGCTTCCTACTCCCGGAGCCCAGCCGGCCCCAGCAACTGAGCATGCCCGGTGCAGCGACTGGAGCCTAACAGAGTACTTTCAGCTGCGGTTAGGCACTGATTTCACTTCCTAGTGGCTCAGCGAGAACAGGGAGGGAACTAATCAAGAGAAAAGAGGGGTAGCCCATTTTAGAGATAGGGAAACTGAGTCCCCGGAGGATCCGCCTGTAAATTTCACTGGCGGGTCAACCAGAGTATCAGGTTTCACTCCTGTGGGCCAGAGCACCTTCCCTCCCACAGGCCTCTCCGGGGATGTCGCCCTGCTACACTCTGTGGAAAGACTTAATTGGCAAGGGAACTGGCATCCTATAGGAAAACCACCAGGAGTGCTTAATTTCCTCGACAGACTATGTCGGTCACAGTAGGAACGCTGGGTGCTTTCTGTTGCCATGATTATCTTGTGAGCGAAGAAATACAGTTGTTCCTTTATTCCCAGGATGGGAGTTGTTGAAGCACATGCAACTAGCAACTGTATCGAGTGCTACTTTCACTTTCCCGAACTAGACTTGTGGGGAGTGAATCACAATCCCTAGATAAATGCAGTCGCAGGGCATTGTAGGGACTATAGTCTTTAGTCCTTCCGTTGTACCTAGCATTTTGTCCTCAGGTGTACAATGATGCCCTTTAAAAATAAAGCTATGGCCGGGTGCGGTGGCTCACCCCTGTAATCCCAGCACTTTGGGAGGACGAGGCGGGTGAATCACGAGGTCCAGAGATCGAGACCATCCTGGTCAACATGGTGAAACCCCGTCTCTACTAAAAATACAAAAAATTAGCTGGGCGTGGTGGCGCGTGCCTGTAATCCCAGCTACTCAGGAGGCTGAGGCAGGAGAATTGCCTGAACCCAGGAGGCGGAGGTTGCGGTGAGCCGAGATCGCGCCATTGCACTCCAGCCTGGGTAAAAAAATAAATAGATAAATAAAAAATAAAGGAACACACTGAGAAGAACATTAGAGGCGGTAGATAGGATTTGAATTCACCACCATCATAGAATAGGAGCACGTATGCTAGGAAAGCTACCTATAAAGTAAATTTAATGTGAAATCTATAAACATGCCATACACCTATTACTGAAGATATCTTCAGACTATGACTCCTTTTGACCTTCTCCCCTTCAGCCTAAATTTAATATGCTGAATGGAATTTGTATCTGAACATATTTATTGAGATTGCATTAGGATGCATTTGACCATGCTGTAGGTGTGAGGAGACAGCTAACTTGGGCGGTAGAATGAAAAGACCACTAGACTTTAATTCCAGCTTTGTCATTGTCATTAACTTTCTTTTTACTCATGGAGACGTGACTTTTCTACTTCTGAAGGACAGCAGAGAAGAGGAAATGCGTGCTCCTAAACAGGGTGGACAAGGACACCCATGATAAATTTGCTTTGTTGAAGTTCCTGTTTCACTTAAAATTTAGTGACTATAGTAACATTTTGTGAATATTTTGAATTCAAGTCACCACACACACACACAATATTTATAAAAATGTCTCCTCTCTTGGAACATCAGGTTAAAATGGATGCTTCAGAAAGATGTGACCTGTTTAGCCAATGCTTACATGTAATTCCTGTTTGAGCCATAGGTGTGGTCCATAGCTGAGGGCCCTCCAAGTACAAACATGGTTCAATAATCTGCCCAGTGGGCATTTCTTCAGCTTCTTAGAGTATACTAGGTGATACAGAGCGTCATGAGTAAGAAGGATGAAGATGACACAGTTTCTGGCTTTTAGAACTTTAAAGCCTACTGGGAGAGACAGACCATTAAAGAACTCCACTGCACTGTAACAGATGTGAGCAGGCAGCCTTTGAAGCACATGGCAGAGGCTCAGGGACACTTTCCCAAACAAGATGATGTTTGAGCTGAGTCTTAAGGGTCTGATTCAAGTTTACATTTGTTGACAGCCTACTAAATGTTAGTACTGTGCTAGGTATCATGTGTACAATGTGGTGAACAAGACAGATGTGGTTTGCTCTTATGGAGTTTCCAGGCTATTTGGAAAGATATTAAACAAATATGTATTAAGCAATTAGAAGGCAAATAAGGCCAGTGACGGGCATTCAGGCAAAGGAAATGACAATAGCATGTGCAGAGGCCCTGTGGTTAAGAAATTGGCAGGGAGCTGGGGAGACTCTTGGCAGGGGAAGAAGCAGAACAGATCTGTTATAGATTGTGAAGGCCCCTAGTTAATAAGCTTCTTTTTTTATATAGACAGAATTTTCGCTCTTGTTGCCCAGGCTGGTGTGCAATGGCATGATCTCAGCTCACTGAAACCTCCACCTCCTGGGTTCAAGTGAACCTCCTGCCTCAGTCTCTCCAGTAGCTGGGATTACAGGCATATGCCACCACACATGGCTAATTTTTGTATTTTTAGTAGAGACAGGGTTTTGCCATGTTGGCCGGGCTGGTCTCGAACTCCTGACCTCAGGTGATCTGCCCACCTTGGCCTCTCAAAATGCTTGGATTATAGGCATGAGTCACCGCTCCCAGACAATAAGCTTCATTACTGTTGTTTAAAAAGTGGAAGGGGATTGGGTGAGGTGGCTCATGTCTGTAATCCCAGCACTTCTTTGGGATGCCAAGGCAGGCAGATCACCTGAGGTTAGGAGTTTGAGACCAACCTGGCCAACATTGAAAACCTCAGTCTCTACTAAAAATACAAAAATTAGCAGGGCATGGTGACAGGTGCCCATAATCCCAGCTACTCAGGAAGCTGAGGCAGGACAACGGCTTGAATCTGGGAGGCAGAGGTGGCAGTGAGCCGATACTCCAACCTGGGTGAGAGAGAGACTCTGTCTCCATAAAAATAAAAAATAAAAAGTGGAAGAGCAGGATGGGGGGCCATTGTGATATCAATGACTTCTGTTTGGAGTGTATAAATAGACTTGAAAATGGATTGATATTACTTTGAATGTAAGGTTGAGTTTCATTGTCCTCAGGCCTGGTTAATCTACATTTCATAACCAGTTAGAAGTACATGTAAAAGATCCATAATCTTTTCGGCAAAAAGTGAAAAAGTTTGTCCCTGATACAGCTTACATTTGACTTTATTGTGGTTACCTCAGCCCGACGTAATTCTTAATGTTTTTGTTTTTTAGCATTTTGCTCCAGTTAATGTAAACAGTAGTTTTAAACAAGCAAAAACCCTTCCTTCAGGCTTCAGGGTCACTAGCCTGGCAGAAACTAACACAAGAAAGGAGCCCCTGCTTTCGGTAAGGACGCTTTGTCCGCTGATTATAAACCAAGCTACAGCTGATCTCTCTGCATCTATAATCCTTTATTTTTACCCTCCTAGGTCACACAAATAGGTTGGTGGAGGGAAAGATGTCTTTTCTTTAATGCTGAAGAAAGAAGGAGGCTACCACCATCAGTTGGGATATCAAAAATGTATGTTAAAACCACTGACCTTGTGGTCTCTCCCTCGGGCCTCTCATGAATGTGGTACCCAATGAGCATTTAAAAGCCAGCCCTGGGAGAGACCTATAAAAGGCTACTGGGCCCTGTCTTTAAACTGACCTTAGAGCCATCTATTACCCCTGAGGATTTCTGACCATCTTGATAGTCTCCCTGTGACTTTCTGTGTTTCCCTTCTGCAGTGTGTTCTCATCTAAACAGTCTGCGTCGTTCCTAGATGAAACATAGATTTGAAAAACATGAGAACCACCTCCAAGGTCACAGCAAACACCAGACTAGATGTCCTGCAGATTAAAAAAAAAAAAAAAAAAAAAAAAAAAAGAATGCCAGACATTCTGCTATAATATCATACTGTCTTTTTTTTTTTTTTTTTTTTTTTTTTTTTGAGACGGAGTTTCGCTCTTGTTACCCAGGCTGGAGTGCAATGGCGCGATCTCGGCTCACCGCAACCTCCGCCTCCTGGGTTCAGGCAATTCTCCTGCCTCAGCCTCCTGAGTAGCTGGGATTACAGGCATGCGCCACTATGCCCAGCTAATTTTTTGTATTTTTAGTAGAGATGGGGTTTCACCATGTTGACCAGGATGGTCTCGATCTCTTGACCTCGTGATCCACCCGCCTCAGCCTCCCAAAGTGCTGGGATTACAGGCGTGAGCCACCGTGCCCGGCCTGTCATATTGTCTTTACCGAAGAATCTCCTGTTTTGCAGAATTGCACGCCTAACGTAGCAGGGCTTATTGGGAAAATATGGTTAGGGAAGACCACTTACATCCAATGCAACTTTATAGTCAGAGCACTAATGAAAACAACCATCCTAATAAAAATACACAGATAAATCTCCACTGGCCTTTGCACTCAGCGTCACAGTCATCATTAATGTGTGGTAGCCTTTATGCTTCCTCCTCCCTGATGTGGATCCTCAAGGGCATTCACTTTTAACAGATGCTATTTTCTTCAGAATTAAAAATCTAATTGAGGAGTAGTCAGCTTTTTAAAAACACATGGTGAAAGGTCGGCAGAGCTTCATTAGCACAGTACTCACAGCTTCACCAGATAGTTTAATGTTGTTGAAAACTTAGAGGTTGTAGCCACTAAACCAGTCACTACTTATACTGAAGGCAGAGTTTTGTGCAGGATTCTTTTTATTAAAAGTCTTCATATATTCCTAAGATTTCTTATTCGTGAGGAAGTTTGCTTCTGATCACTTCAAAACAAAGTGCTGGCTAGGCACAGTGGCTCATGCCTGTAATCCCAACACTTTGGGAAGCTGAGACAGGAGGATCACTTGAGCTGAAGTTTGAAACCAGCCTGGGCAACATAGTGAGACCTCGTCTCTACTAAAAAAAAAATTAACCAAGGCGGGTGGATCACGAGGTCAAGAGATGGAGACCATCCTGGACAACATGGTGAAACCCCGTCTCTACTAAAAATACAAAAAAATTACCTAGGCGTGGTGGTGCTACTTGAGAGGCTGAGGCAGGAGATTGCTTGAACCCGGGAGGCGGAGGTTGCGCCACTGCACTCCAGCCTGGCGCCTGGTGACGGAGTGAGACTGTGTCTCAAAAATAAATAAATAAATAAAAATTAAAAAATTAGTCAAGCCTGGTGGTACACACTTGTAGTCCCAGATACTCAGAAGGCTGAGGTGGGAGGATGGCTTGAGCCTGGGAGATCGAGGCTGCAATGAGCTGTGATTACACCACTGTGCTCCAGGCTGGGTGACAGCAAGACCCTGTCTCAAAAAGAAAAAAAAAG
Organism: Saimiri boliviensis; assembly: GCF_048565385.1. Lineage (NCBI taxonomy): Eukaryota > Metazoa > Chordata > Mammalia > Primates > Cebidae > Saimiri > Saimiri boliviensis. The sequence goes on from NC_133470.1 coordinate 136,153,928, forward strand.
TGCTAAGAAAATTCACACGTCTATCAACTGCACTGCCACATTATTTTGACATTATTCTCCTATTTGCCAATTGCTAATATGTTATTTGTGCTACACAAACACTTGTAATGAAACAGACTATAAAATAAAAAATCCCTGCCATCATCAGACCTAAAATCTTGAGAAAATAAGCAAGAGAACTAAAGAGTGAAACAGAGAAAATTAGCTGCCTAGCTTGGAAATACTGACTCTAAACTCAATATAATATGGTGAAGGAGTGAGATCTGTGGGGCCTAGAATAGATAAAGTTTTCAAGGAGGAGGTAAGACTTAAGCTGCTGAGCTATGAAGCAGAAATCAGACTTGAATAGACAAAGCAAAGAAAGGAAGTAAGGAAAAGACAACATATGGAACGGTGTGGAAACAATACTAACCAATAATGTTGAGAGGCCAGTGGCACTTGACTAGAATGGTGAGAACATAGATGTTGAATAATTGTAGGAAACATGCGTATCCCCATAGTGTATTCCCAGTTTGTAAACACATTTGAATGGAAGACATAGTGGGAATGACTGATACAGATCTTTAACAAGGAAGTTATAAAACAAAAGGTGGTTTAGGGAGCTGGTTTGGCAATGATATACAGAGTAACTTTGAAAACTGATTTTCAAACTTATTTTTCCTTCAGTACAGATTTTTTTTTCGTTTTTGAGATGGAGCCTCACTCTGTCACGCAGGCTAGAGTGCAGTAGTGTAATCTCAGCTTACTGCAACCTCCACCTCCTGGGTTCAAGTGATCCTCCTGCCTCAGTCTCCCTAGTAGCTGGGATTACAGCCATGTACCACCATGCCTGGCTAATTTTTGTATTTTTAGTAGGAACAGGGTTTCACCATGTTGGCCAGGCTGGTCTTGAACTCCTGACCTCAGGTGATCCACCCACCTCAGTCTCCCAAAGTGCTGGGATTACAGGCATGAGCCACCGGAACAGGCTGAGTACAGGATTGTTTTCTAAATAAAACTCTTCATAGAACCCCAACAGATACAAATGTAGATGACCTGTTTGAAATCAGTGCGAGAGTGGAGACCTGCTCATATCCACTTGGCTTCCCTCGTCCTCTGAGGCAACGCTTTGAGGCACCGCTACTGAATTCCAGCTTAAACTAGATAAAGTTGTGAGGATTGGAACTGGCGTGGCCCCAGAGGAAATGAATACCAACAAATGAATCCAAGAGTTGTTTAAAAGGAATAAACTGTTCCTCCTCACATATTATGCACAGGAAACAAAGGAAAAGAGAGAGAAAACAAGAATTACCAAAATGTTGGCCCAAGGAAATAAAAGACTAGTGGTAAACTAGGAGATAGTATGTCAGCAGGTGCCTGTCATTGACAGGCAGAGCCGGATCAAGGAACCTGGTACCTAGAAACTTAAAAAACCCAATTAGGGCAAGACAGAAAAGCTAAGACAGTTCCTCTACTCACCAGCAAGAAGAGTCTGGTCAAGCTGATAAAGCATGGAGTAGGGGGTTGGGGATGTAACAGTGGGGAATAAGCAGGCAAACTGCCGGACTCTGAAAATCCAGCAGTAGATGCCCTGGCAGGCTGACAAAACAGAATCCAGAAAATCTGGTGGCGGGCAATAGGCAGAGGTTGATTCAAAGTATGGAGCAAAAATCCAGTCATGGGGATTGGGATTCAAAAACAAATGATTAATCCAGTAAGAGATCTGGCAAGACAGTGCCGAACGAGGCAGAGAACTGGTCCTAAAGGAACCAGCACATCAGATGAAGTCCGTGAAACAGAGGCAGACACAGAGAAATAAAATTGGTACACAAGATACCAAGTTACTTCAGCTGGTCTGTGAGAGCAAAATAGGACCATCAGGGATAGGTCTGCTTGATGCCAAGCCACCAAACTACTAAATCCTCCTCCTGAATCCTCTCTGACTAGGAGCAGGATTGGTTCCAGTGGAGGAAAAGAAGACAACAAGAAAAACCCCCTTTTGGGGAAAGTGTCAAGCCTAACAGAGTCTCAGAATCCTCAAACTTATGCCTCCTATAGTTTTATATAGTATGCTGAAAACCAGCCCTTTGAATTTAATCTGGAAAATCTGCCTCTAATAAAGAACAACAGACTTTTCTTTCTGACGTTCATCAAGGCCCCAAAGTGATTTTCAAGAATGGCTTAACAGATGATGAATGGTAATTATCCTACCTGTAAGTTACTAAGACATAGGTATAGTAATGAGCACTCAGAGAAAAACTTCATAGAGTTCAAAAGCAAGACTAAAATTATGCTATTAAAATCTAGTGTCTTATTTTGTGGTTTGTGTTTTTATGACCTTTTCAAAATATTAATTACATGAAAATTGAGAAACACATGTTTGACATCTGTAAATAATAACCTGTTTTCATATCTGGGCATCATTAGTCAGGCGAGCCTAAAATCAGCTTTATTTACATTTTATATATTCTCCCACATCAATTTTAACAGTTTTATTGAGATACACTTCATATATAATACAGTTTACCATTATAAAGTGTACAAGGTTTTTGGTATATTCATAGAGTTGTATCATGTATCACCATCACCATTTATCCCTTAACTATCACTCCTCCCTCACCCCCCAACACATGCACTGCCCAAGGCAATTGCTAATCTTTGTAGATTTGCCTGTTCTGGACATCTCATATAAATGGAATCGTACAATGTGTAGTCTTTTGGAATTGGCTTCTTTCACTGAGAATAATGCTTTTAAGATTCATCCAGACCACATCAATTTTGGTTTGCTTGTTATTACCTCTTTGTTTCTTGGACACGATACAAGTCAGTTGTTTAAGCCCCTCCCCTGCTGTGCACACAGTGACCAAAATGTGCCTACTTACAATTCCAAAGAGTTTGATATTCTCACATGAACGCATCTAATCTTGCCCCCTGTCTCCTGGCAAAGGCCAGAGACTTGTGGGTTGGATTTCCTATACAATTGTATAATAGAATAATTTCCTTCTGATACATGGCCTGATGTCTGACATTTTATAGAAATGATCACAAATACCATATTTAGTCGGGTATACATTATATATAGCTGATTAAACAGGGTAACTCAGAAACTAATTATATTAAATTATATTTTACCTGGTATAGTAGCAGGGAATACATAGGCCTTAACTTACTTATTTTTTAAGTCTCCTATTCCAACATATTAGAAGCTAAAATGTACACTCACATTGTCATCAGATTCATTTGGGAGGCCTTCTTTGAAGAAATTTGCACATGAATTTTAAAGAAAACTTTTGAGAAAGACTTCAGTCACTGGATGATTTCCTGAAAACGGATGCTGGAATATGTACTTTGCTGCTTTCATTTTATTAATTATTTTTTCAAATAACCCTGTAACATTGGCCTTCTGCTGCATTCAAAGCAGGCTAACTTGAGCAGCCATCTCATCAACATGAGCAACTTCACCTCACACCTGCTGTAAGGGCAGACCTGCCTCCAAACCCTATGAACCAACCTTGAAGTTTTAATTAGTTTTTTTTTTTTCTTATTTTGAGAGAGGGTCTCACTCTGTCACCCAGACTGGAGTCCAGTGGCATGATCATAGCTCATTGTAGCCTCAAACTGTCAGGCTCCAGCATCCACCTGCCTCAACCTCCTGAGTATCTGGGACTACAAATGTCTGCCACCATGCCCAGCTAATTTTTAAAATTGTTTTGTAGAGATGAGGTCTTGCTTTGTTGCCCAGGTTGGTCTCAAACTCTTGGGCTCAATTGATCCTCCCACCTGGGCCCGGCCTGCATCAAAATTTTCCTCCTTTAATCCCTCAGCATGTTGTTACTTCACACCATCAAAATGTCTCCAAACTTTGATTAAAATTGTGACCAAATTCAAAGGCACACAAGGGTGAACTTGATTCCAAATCCATAGAATAATGCTTTTCCATCATAGGCACAGCCCTGTATGTGGCCCTACAATATAGAACTATTAGGAGATTTGGTTTTTCTATTCTAAGCTACATCTACTAAATATGATATAGGATTACAAAGTAGATTAGATTTTATCTAGCATGTTAGAACTTATATATCTGATTCTAATTAAATAATAATAACACACGTTCAGTAGTAACTATGTACAGTTCATTGTGCTAAATAAAGGTAAGTGAATGCTATACTGTTCATGGTCTCAACAGGCTTAGTATCTAGTCAAGGCAACTGACTGAAAAACAATTACAGAAACAGGAGAAAGAAAACAGGAAAGGTTTCATTTAAAAAAAGCTGGGCCTTTACAGGAGAATTGCTTGAACCCAGGAGGCGGAGGTTGCAGTGAGCCGAGATCGCGCCACTGCACCCCAGCCTGGCACCTGGTGACAGAGCGATACTGTGTCCCCCCCCCAAAAAAAATAAATAAATAAAAATAAAAGAAAAGCTGGGCCTTTAATTATGAGTAGGATCCCAAACGTTGGAAGTGAGAGAAAAGGGCATTGAGGTAGACAGGACAGTATAACCCAATGGCATAGAGAAAGGAAAATGTGGGTTGAATTTGGTTAGTGGTCTAAATGAAGCTGAAGAGTAGGGGTTGTGATTGTATAGTGTGACATAAAACTGAAAAAGCAGAGTGGCATCACATCAGAGATATTTTGAATGCCATCATGAATTCCAAATTTATAGGCTGTGGTGAGTCACTAGAAAAAAATGAAAAGGAGAAACACATGATCAGACCTACATTTTAGGAAAAATGCTCTGGCATTGGAATGCAGAATGGTTTGTCAGTTGACAAACTGGATGTGGGAAGAGAGGGAGGAGCTGAAAGGGTGAGCTGAGACAAAACCTGTTAAGAATAACCAAGAGTCAAAAAACAAAAACAAAAATTAACAGAATGCAAAAGATTAAAGTCTCCGTTAGACTTGGCTTGTGGACCCAAGAGTTGACAAGTTGGAGCCATGATCAAAGTGAGAAGGTGCCTTAAGGAAGGAAGGAGAATGAATGGTAAACATCCTAGAGGCATCCAGACCTTACCTTTATTTGTTGGTGGATATGAGATGCATGGGTATATTGGTCTGGTTGAAGGGATCAAGGGCAGTTAGATATTTCAACGATACACATACAATAATGAGACTAGGATCTGGGGCTGTAGAAAAGAGAATGGAAAGAAGGGAACAGATTTTACAGGCAAAGTTGTCAGGATTTGGTGACCTAATATAGGCAGTGGGAGAATGGGAAAAGTGGAAGAGGATTCTGAGATTTCAACGCTGCGTAGGAGGAGTGATAATACTACATTCAGATTGGGAATCTAGAAAAAGAAATATATTTATAAAAAAGTGATGAGAGAGAGATAAAGCAACATTTCAGATGCCTGCAAGGTACACAAATATAGATGTCCTTAGAAATTAGGTCTGGCATTACTGAGAAAGTTTGGAGATAGAGATGAAAATGTATTAGCTTGGTGCAAAAGTAATTGCGGTTTTTGCCATCATGACAAAATTTTTTGTAGAGATAGGGTCTTGCTTTGTTGCCCAGACTGATCTCAAACTCTTGGGCTCAATTGATCCTCCCACCTGGGCCCGGCCTGCATCAAAATTTTCCTCCTTTAATCCCTCACTATGTTGTTGCTTCACACCATCAAAATGTCTCCAAACTTTCACTAAAATAGTGGCCAAATTCAAAGACACACAGGGGTGAGCTTGATTCCAAATATATAGAATAATGCTTAATCCCTCACCACGTTGTTGCTTCACACCATTACCATTATGCCAAAAACTGCAATTACTTTTGCACCAATCTGATACTTAACAGTATTAGTTGAATATGTGAGAGTAAGTGAGATCATCGAAGGAGTGTGGAGAGTTTATGAGAATCAAAGAAAGAAGTCTATGGGAACTCATTTGAAGTGTGAGCAAGGAAAATAAAGCATCCAAGGAAAGAGCCTCCTCATGGTAGATTCTGAGATTTCAGTACTGAGTGAAAGGGAGAGTGAATGATACCATGAGATTATAAGGCAGGTAAATAATCTAGAAGGAGAAACATTTTTGATATTGGATGGTTGGATGCTGAGAGAAAAATTCACACAGCTAGCATGGGATCCACAAGAATGCAAGAACACAAAGGCCATGCATTAACTTTAGAGGCATGGTAGCCAAAAAAGTCAGAAAGAATGAGATCTTTGGTGACATTAAAGATGGAAATCAGGAAACTGAAGAGCAGATTTCTTCTTGAAAGCAATGTACCCTTAGAAGACTATACCCACTTTAAAATCAAGCTAACATTCCTCAGAACTCCACTTTGAAAATTCCTTTCAGAGACAGTTCACTAGCTAAATAAAAAGTCAGAGGGTACCCACTGTTGACATTCACATGTGGTGGTTTCTTTCTCGCTTATACTCCTCCCCTTCACTCTTCGCTACTCTCTCTCATATTTACTCATTATTCTTCCCTTTCTGCTGGATATAGTAGTTATAACCCTACCGCTCTGTTTCCATGAAAGTTTCTGCTGGTGTTGGCCGCTGGCCAGACACAGGGTAGAGGAACTATACAGGGTAGAGGCTAGTCCAAGGAGCCAATTTGAAGCCAGGAGCCAAGGAAAGCAGTAATTGCAATGCATCAGAAAGCAGACTGACTGCCATAATTGTATTTGTGTGCTGAAAGTCTGCTCTAGGGGCTGGAGGCTTATAACATACAAATTACAGTAAGTTAAGAATTTCCTAGATATATGCTTATATATGAAAAGTCATAGACAAAGCACACAGATAGATACACATGAAGATAACCCTTAATTTATCACATTAATATGTACACATACAAACATGTCTATCTTAATAATGACATAGAGAATATGAATATGAGAGATTACATTTATTTTGGTTATTTAGGAGTAAATTGCATTTCACTTCCTAAATTTATTTTTCCTCTCTGTTACTTCTAGAAAGTGGAACTAGCTTTATTTGGACAGTGAGCTACACTTTGGAAATACTCTTCAAGAGCTTTAGAGTATAAATCCTACATCTTGATTCTGAGCTCTTACCTCTAGGCAGCTGATACTGTTTGGCTGCATCCTCACCCAAATCTCATCTTGAATTCCCATGTGTTGTGGGAGTGACCTGGTGGGAGGTAATTGAATCATGGGGGCAGGTCTCTCCTGTGCTGTTCTCGTGCTAGTGAATAAGTCTCATGAGATCTGATGGTTTTAAAAAGGGGAGTTTGCCTGCACAAGCTCTCTTGTCTTGTCTGCTGCCACGTGAGACATGCCTTTCAACTTCCGCCATGATTGTGAGGCCTCACTACCCACTTGGAGCTGTAAGTCCATTAAGCCTCTTTCTTTTGTAAGTTGCCCGGTCTTGGATATGTCTTTATCAGCAGCGTGAACATGGACTAATCCAGCAGCACATTAAATTTCTAACTTTACAGTGACCCATGATCATTGATTCTAATTTAGAGACGTGCCTCTGAGTGATTATGGCATATCCAGAGGGTTCACCATGTGACCGTCAGAGGTGAGAATTCTTAGCTACATTAGCTAGTTCTATACATCAAGGCAATTCACAGGAAAGGGTCTAGAGGACAAGCCGTGGAGATAAACCGGTGGTCAACATGAACAGTGTTGACCTAGAACAGTGGTTCTCTAACTATGGTTCCCAGACCAACACCATCAGCATAACCGGAAAACCTGATAGAAATAAAAATCATTAAGCACCAACCCAGATCTGCTGGATTAGAAACTCTGTGGTGAAATCCAGCAATCTGTGTCTTACCAAGCCCACCAGGTGATTCTGAAGCCCACTAAAACTTAAAAATGACTAAAATAGAAGAAAATATGTCATGAACAGGAGGGTCAGAGGGCAGAGGAGAGAAAAACAAGGTACCAGCAATGGAGATAGAATTGAATTAAGGAGGGGAATACTGAAGGAGTAGTTTACCAAATAATATCTTTCTGACTGCTTTTTCAAGAACCATTCTTCCATGCAGATGTTTTAAAATGTCTAAACTGCACATTTAAAATGCAATAATAAATGGAGTGGAATGAGAGACCAAATGTTGAGTCAATGGTAGAAACAGAGTCGGGGTGGATGGTGTAAGACATGGATCAAATCCAAACCAGCAAGAGCCATCAAGAGTAGAACAAAGCACAACAGTGGTAGATAAGTAAAAGAAGAGGTGGATCAGTTGCTTCTGATAGTTTACAAAAGCTCTGACACTCCTGAGACCACCAGAGAGAAGAACAAGCCACTCCAAGGGTAGTAATTAGGTCAAGAAGAAGGGAGATATATATATACATGTACATATGTGTGTATATCTCCCTTCTCCTTGTATCTGTATATGTATATATGTATATGTATATGTATTATATATACATATGTATGTATATGTATATATGTGTATATATGTATATACGTATACGTGTGTGTGTGTGTGTGTGTGTGTGTGTGTGTTGATATTCCAAAATTATCTGAGTGGATGCTTGAAAAAACCAATACATTCAGAATGATCCTGGCCTTTGATATTGCAGCAGGGGGCATGGTCTATGAAACCACCTTATTTCACATTCACAGGCCTCTAATGAGCATGGAATTTCTAATACTAACATAAATCAATAGATCTATAAGAAAGCAGATACATTTAAATCTGACTAAAATGGTTGTGGTGGTTGTAAATCAGCCTTTGTCATAATTTGAATACAGTTGCCAGTAGGATTTATGGTTATCAGCAACACAAAGTCTGTGAGAGGGATACTATTTAGGATTGGTAGAGATCCAGGTATTTAAGATCAAGGACCTGGGGCTAGATGCAGGGGCTCATGCCTGTAATCCCAGCAGTTTGGGAGGCTGAGGTGGGCAGATCACTTGAGGTCAGGAGTTGAAGACCAGCCTGGCCAACATGGTGAAACCCCATCTCTACTAAAAATACAAAAATTAGCTGGGCATGGTGGCAGGTGCTTGTAATCCCAGCTACTTGGGAGGCTGAGGCAGGAGCATAGCTTGAACCTGGGAGGCAGAGGTTGCAGTGAGCCAAGATAATGCCACTGCACTCCAGCCTGGGTGACAGAGCAAGACTCAGTCTCAAAAAAAATAAATTAAATAAATAAATAAATAAATAAGGACCTGGGAACAAATTCTTCTGTATAGTTTGGCTTGAGGTGGTGGTGGAAGAGCAAGGAGGTGGTCATTCAGGTAGAAAGGCTTAGCAGGCTCCACTGTTGTGCAGGCTGTATCTGGTGCCTAAATAGCCAGTCAGGCAGGTAGGTCAAGGCACAGGGGGATCCAAGCAATAAATATCTGACGAACCTTGAAAATATTATGCTAAGCAAAATAATCCAGTCACAAAAAGCCACATATTGTATGATTTAATTTACGTGAAATGTCCAGAACAGGCACATCCACAGAGGAAAAAACATAGATTAGTGATTCCTAGTGATTCAAGGGAATAGGAAGTAACTACCATGGTACCATGGGTGTGAGTTTTTTGTTTCTCAGATAATAGAAAATACTCTGGAATTATAGCGTTATGGAGTGGTGATGGTTGCACAACTGTGAATATACTCAAAACTACTGAATTGTATACTTTGAAAATGTTATGATATGTGAATCGTATCTCAATTTTTAAAGAATGTATTGTGAGCAGGCATGAGAAACAGAGACAGTTTCCTTCCAGAGCTTACTGCCTATTATAAATGATAAATTCAGAATTCTTCTATTATAATGTACTCTACTACATATGCAGGTATCTTCTTGCCTTCTTTGCATCACAATGTGGGAAGTGGAGCTCAGGGAACTGTACAATTGCTGACGCTCTGGCTACTGCCATTGCTGGTGCTAGTAAACTATTCTTCATCTCTGATCCTGGAGTCTTGTGTATTCTGCCAGCATCTATGTGGCTGACTAACTTATTAACTTGTACATAGTATAAAATCTCAGACCCTTCAATGTTCCTGGCAAAGACCATAAAATAATTCAGTTCAAATTTCTCATTTGAAAAATTTTAAAGCTAAATCACAGTTTTATATTCAATTTCCTGAAAACTGAGGATGAAGAAATCTTTAGGAAGCAAAAGCTGGTTACTTTATGAAATAGATTTTGTTAGCATTTGTCATGCCATATTTCTCTTTATTTGTTATACACATATTAGAGTACCTTTTTGAATACACAACTCCAAAGAAGAGTCTCTGACTTTTCTTGGTAGTGTTTTCTGACTTTCTGTTTCTAAATAGCATCTTTGAAGGACTAAGGAAAAGAGATCTAAAATGAAGAAACACTGGTGTATGTAGGGATTGGTGATCAATTTATTCTTGGTTATCAGGAACTATGGTGGCATTATGAAAAATAATTTAGAATGGACTGAATGCTTCTTGAAGTATATCATAATATCAGAATAACTTTTATGCAATCAATACATGCTAAGTGATACAGTACTTCATTATGAATTGGATTATCTCACCACTTCTTACTCTGGTTCTTATGTATTATTAGGGATTGTTCCAGGACTTTGCAAATAATTCTGTGTAGTTATTTTTGAACTGTTCTCAGATTTCTGAGTTCTTCTATATGGCATTGTTGTTAATGATTACTTTATAGTATCCTATCAAGACTGATTTTTAATTTGAATAACATAGTCTGCAAGGTCATGACCTTATTACAATGACAAAATTCACGTATTGCTATTAATTTTTTGGGAAATCTAAACAACATTTTATAAATAATTTTTAAAGATATCTAAATCAACAGGCAAAAAAAAAAAACTAAAGAAATGGTCACAACCATTCTATGATGACAAAATTCACATATTTCTACTGAATTTTTTGACAAATATAAACAACATTTTATAAAGTGTATTTAAAGATATCTACATCAAATGGGTTTTAAGACTTCAGGCAAAAAATTAAACAAATGAGTAAATTAAATCTTAAAAATAATAAACTCTAACACTTTATGCAGTAGTGTTAATTAAACAATATTCTAGGGCTTAATATATTCCTTTACCTTGGTTGGGTCACCATGGTATAGCTGAATTTGTTCCTTCGATATTGCATTTCTTCTTTCATAAAACTTAGCACATTTTATTGTATTTGTTATTTATAGTATTTCTCCTCCTCTAGAGTGCAAACTTCTCAAAGACAGGAAACGTATTCCCTTGTCTTTTCAGCCTGAGCACCTACACCAGTACCTGGAATAGGGTAGGTATTAAGTGAGTGGATGTTGATTCTCCAGGTAGATAAGACATTTAGAAAGGTAACTCATAGTTAAGCAGATTTTGCCAAAAAATTGATTTTTAAATGTTGATATGGTTTGGCTCTATATTCCCACCCAAATCTCATGTTGAATTATAATTCCCAGTGTTGGGAGAGGGGCCTGATGAGAGGTGATTAGATCCTGGGGATGCATTTCTCCTTTGCTGTACTCATAACAGTGAATGTGTTATCACGAGATCTTCGCCCCTCCATCATGCTTGTAAGTTTCCTGAAGCCTCCCAGCCATGCTTCCTGTACAGCCTGCAGAACTGTGAGCCACTTAAACATCTTTTCTTCATAAATTACCCAGTCTCAAGGTAATTCTTTAAAATAGCTTGAGAATGGAGTGATACAAATGTATACTAGATGATATATACTTACAGGGAATGTTCTTCGTATTCATGTATGTGGAAACCTGAAATAATCACTGTTACGGGCTGAATTGTGCCCCCCAAAATGTATATGTTGAAGTCCCAACCCCCATATCTCAAAATGTGACTGTATTTCGAGATATGGCCTTTAAAGAGGTAATTAAGTTAAAATGAGGTCATTAGAATGGGCCCTAATCCAATATGACGGACACACAAAGGAAAAAGCAAGCAAAGACACAGGAAGGAGACAGCCATCTGCAAGCTAAGGAGAAACCAATCCTGCTGACACCTGCACTTCAGACTGCCTTCTAGCCTCCAGAATTGTGAGAAAATAAATTTATGTTGTTTAAGCCACGCAGTCTGTGGTACTTTGCTATGGCAGTCTTAGCAACTAATGCAATAGCTAGCAAACTAATAACATCACTAAAAGATTGTTTTGGTAAGTATAGGTTTGAAAAATTTCTCATGCTCCTATGGGAATATTTATGTATACTACATTAGAGCCTCTTCTCCTGTACAAAAAATATAACACTTTAGTGACCCAGTATTTCTTTTCCTTAGTGTCTTTCCTTAACACAAATTTGTGCACATACTGACAGTTCCTTATTCACAGAGTCTCACGCTGTCACCCAGCTGGAGTGCCATCATGCCATACTACAGCCTTGATCTCCAGGCTCCAGATCACCTCAGTCTCTTGAGTAGCTGGGGCTACAGGTGCACATCACCACACCCAGCTAATTAAAAAAAAAAATTTTATAGAGATGGGAGTCTCACTATATTGCCAGGGCTGGGCTAGGCTCAAGTGATCCTCCTGCCTCAACCTCCCAAAATGCTAGTGTTACAGGTATGAGCCAGCACACTGCCCCCACCCGCTTTTAACAACATAATCCCTCAGCTCCTGAGTAGAATCACAGAACCCTGTCACACCTCTAATACTTTCTTTCTTTCTTTCTTTTTCTTTCTTTCTTTCCTTTCTTTCTTTCTCTCTCTCTCTCTCTCTCTCTTTCTTTCTTTTTCTGAGATGGAGTCTCGCTCTGTTGCCCCAGGCTAGAATGCAATGGCACAGTCTAGGCTCACTGCCACCTCCACCTCCTGGGTTCAAGTGATTCTCCTGCCTTAGCATCCAGAGTAGATGGGATTACAGGCACGTGCCACCACACCCGGCTAATTTTTCTATTTTTCGTAGAGACAGGGTTTCACCATGTTGGCCAGGCTGGTCTCGAACTCTTGTCCTTGGGCGATCTGCCTGCCTTGGCATCCCAAAGTGCTGGGATTACAGGTGTGAGCCACTGCACCCAGCCATCTCTAATGCTTTCTAAAGCATCTTCTAATTTCTCTTTAGGTACTATCATCTGCTTCTTCAGCATTATTAATTTACTAGCACAACATGTGGGACAGGAACCTTATCTTAGAAAACTATGCATGATAAACAGAATTAATGAATACACAAAAAGAAGAGCTTGTTCTTTTAAGAAATCTTATTATTTTTCATATTTAATTTTGATATCAGAATTGACGTAATTTCATCACAGGAAGGGCCCAATATCATATTCTTTTTAAAGGAGGCGATTGTTTTTCATATAACTTTTTTCTAGAAAAGTTACAAGTAATGAATAGGAATATTCACAGTTTTTCTGAAAACAAAGCAATATGTTACAATCTTTTGAAGTCCAATAGCTTATTTCTAACAAGATATATCCAACTCTAGAGAGCCATGTAGATAGATTCTTTAACATAATAATGAACCATATGAGCAGATTTATCAGAAGAAGAACATTTCTGGCCATAGCAGAATATTCATAAGCCATCAAATTTAGTTTTAGAGTACAGGACTGGGATTCCATAAAGCCATGGTGAGTTAGTTCCCAAGAGAAATCTAGTTTGTGATGTACTTCAAATGATGTATTATCAAACTTATAGTTATCTATCTTTTTTTATGAGGACATAGAAACATTTTCTGACTTAGGAGTACACAGTAACTCGACTCAAGATTTCCTCTTTTTAGGGTAAAAATTATGGGAAACATGGACAATGTTTATCAATTAATTATTGATCAAATAAAAGACCATAAACATTCAGTGACTTCAGCTACCATCAGTTCATTAGGAAGGGCTGAGTATAAAGTGCCAGATAACCACCTGAAAAGTAGAAACAAAATCAGGGTAATTCATGGATGCATCATTGTTTTTGGTGTTTTCTTTAATGGCCACATTTAGTCACTCAAATCAATTGTTTATTTCTTTTTCATCAAGGTGACTGTGCTGTCTGGTTGGCTTGGGACCAGTTCAGGAGAAAACTACTCCACTCTTAGTCTTTTCTGGTTCCATTTTCCTTTTTAATGAGGGAAAAAAGATTGTCCCTCCAGTTTTCCCACTTACGCCTTTCTTGCTGAAACTAGCAACTTGAAGGTCACAATTCTCGGACCTCATCAACTCCAAGGCTTTTTATCTCTGCTCCATTTTAGCTGCACATTCAATGGTTACACTTTAAATTAGTTTGTACAGCATTTAGTACATGATATTCATTTTGATAAAGTCCCTATGTGATTCTCACGTTTGAAGGAATACTATTCTGGATTTTAGTGTATGGAGTGGGGGATGGTTGAGAGAGTTCTCAATTGAAGTCCTGTTTTCCTTGTGAAACAGGTAAGTTTGTGGCTTCTCTGCTCCTCATCACATTAGCCACACCCTTATACATCCTTACATATACACACCAAGGCCGGCACGATGGCTTATGCCTGTAATCCCAGCACTCTGGGAGGCTGAGATGAGTGGATCACCTGAAATTAAGAGTTCGAGACAAGCCTGGTCAACACGGTGAAACCCTATTTCTGTAAAAAATACAAAAAAATATTAGCCAGGCTTGGTGGCACAAGCCTGTAGTCCCAGCTACTCAGCTCCTCAGGGGACTGAAGCAGGAGAATCACTTGAACCCAGGAGGTGGAGGTTGCAGTGAGCCTAGACCATAGCATTGCACACCAGCCTGGGCAACAGAGTGAGACTGTCTCAAAAAAAAAAAAAAAAAATACACACACACACACACACACACACACACACACCCCACAGTAAAACTTTTTTTTTTTTTTTTTTTTTTAAGAGACAGAGTCTTATTATGTTACCCAGGCTGGTCTCCAGTCCTGGGCTCAAGCAATCCTTCTGCCTAGGCCTCCCAAATCTTTGGGATTACAGGCATAAGCCACCACAGCTGGCCCAAAGTGAAACTTTCTGTGATAACTTCTCCCCACCAAATTGATGAATTTCATTTAGAGTCACTAGGGTATCGCATTCATGTATTTATCACAGTACTTCTCATACGTGATAATCATTTATTGTTTCTGTCTTCTTAAATCATAGTCTTCCTCAAGGTTTTGTTGTTTGTCTCTTTCTTCATTCTTTCCAAACTCCCTGTGCAATATCATCCATGCCTGTGGCTTCAACTAGAACACACATAACTGATGATTATCAGATCTATACCTCTAGCCCACATATTTTTCCTGAACTACAGATTCATACTTCCAGTAGTCTACTGGACATTTCCACTTAATTGTTTATAGGCATTCCATGTGTCAATGTCCAAAACAACGTATTTACTTCCTGTGCTCCCAACCCTTCCCCAAACATGCTCCTCTTCTATTCTCTACCTAGGTAAATGACACTATTATGTACTGCTGTTGAAGCCAGAAACAAAGTGGTCATTTTATAGTCCTTTCTTCCTTTATTTATTTAATGCTGTCAGTTTTTCTTCTGAGACATTTCTAAAATCTCTATTCTCCACTCTCCCACTGCTATTGCCTTGGATAAAAGGTAATTTATTGTATATGGTAGTTTATGGTACAGTCAAGCCAAAATAATGATATTACTGGATAAAGACAAATTAATTACAGCAAATCCTTCAATAAGGTCATTTTATTCAATGTCATCTTGTTATAACATTGATGAGGAAAAAAAAAATGCTTCCCTGCTGGGGCCACTATCTGGGTGGGCTTTGCATCTTTTCTCCATGTCTGTGTGGGCTTTCTCTGGGTATTCTGGTTTCCTGACACATCACAAAGATATGTATGTTAGATTAACTGGTGTGTCTCAATTGTTCCAGTGTGAGTGAGTGGAGATGTGTATGTGAGCGCACCCTGCAATTAGATGGTGATCTATCTGGGTCCACTTCCCACTTTGCACCCTGAGCTGCTGGGAGAAGTTCTGGCCACTGGAGACAGTGAACTGAAATAAGCAGGTTGCAAAATGAATGAATGAATACCAATGACTGTAAAATAAAAATGTATAAATTATACAATATAACCATGCAAATACACAACAATAAATGATGCAGTATGAAAGTCCTCAGTGAGCCTACTCTATTTGTTATTCTTTGTTTCGAACTGTGTGGTAGTAGCAGTTGCTTCTGATAATTTTTGCCCTTTTTTTTTTTTTTTTTTTTTGAGACAATCTTGCTCTGTAGCACAGGCTGGAGTGCAGTGTTTCAATCACAGCCCAGTGTAGCCTTGACTTCCCAGGCTGAAGCAATCCTCCCACCTCAGGTTCCCAAATAACTGGGACTATGGATGTGCACCCCAAATTTTGCTTTGTAATAATTATTCCTTGAGTAATCCACTACTACAACTATTGCCAATCAGTAATTCAACAAAAATTCGGGAATTATTTTGTTTTCATTATTCTTTTTTAAATGTGTGTAAAACTCATTTATTTCAATGTTTAATATAAGAAGTGTTTGGGGTAATTTTTAAACTTTTAAGTTCAGGGGTACATGTGCAAGTTTGTTACATAGGTAAACTTGTGTCATGGGGTTTGTTGTACAGATTATTTCATTACCCAGATATGAAGCCTAGTACTCATTATTTTTCATGATCCTCTCCCTCGTTTCACTACCTACCCTCTGGTAGACCCCAGTGTGTTTTGTTCCCTTCTATGCGTCCATCAGCTCTCATCATTTAGCTCCCACTTATAAGTGAGAACACGTGTTATTTGACTGACAATAACAACAAAAAAACACTGTATATGTAAAATCTCAAATTCTTTTTATTTTTTCCATTAAACACTTTATTAACGAAATTAATGAATGAACGCCCAAGAGACTTTGGGGCCAGTGGAAGGGGGCGGGGGTGATGGTTTTGGGGCAGGGGTGGTGGTTTTGGGGCTGGGGGTTTTGGGGCCAGGTGGGTGGATGAGCAGACCTCCCAGGTCCCCAGAGTCTGGCGTCATCAGCAGCTAGTTCCGGCCGGGAGCCACCTGAGAGATGATTGTTGTGTGAAAGAGGGTGCTCAGCAACTCGTTACTGTGAACGGCCATGTCCAGCAGGCGTGGAGTGATGGTCCTCTCTCCATTGTTTTCGGCCTCCTTGGCCGCCAGCTCCAGGATCTGGGTCGTCAGATACTCCATCACCGCAGCGAGGTAGACGGGCGCGTTGTGACTCAGGCTCTGGGCATAGTGGCGTTCCCGTAGACTGTGCTCAATCTGCCCAACCGAAAACAGAAGTCCCGCTCGGGTGCTGCGACAGCGGGGATGGCCCCGGCGGCCAGCACCAGAGGGCCCTCTACGGTTCCTCATCTCCGACATGCTGGGTATGGGGTGCCCTGTCTCAGCTCGGCTTGCTCTAGCACAAGATGCCTCTCAAGATGACCGTTACGGCGTCCGGTACTGTGTATCCTAGCGACCAGGGCCAGGCCCCTCATTGGCTGGGGAGCCGAGTCCCATGGCCATGCACATCCTCGTGCCACCACATCATCACATGGTAACGGCCTAGCGCGCAGGTGGTAACGGCCTAGAGTGCACGTGGTAACGGCCTCACCGGGGACACGTCCATCAGGTAACCTCATCGCTTTCCGTTTAACTACCACTAAGACCTATGCTCTCTGGTGCCTCCATTAATAGAAAAGCAAACAGCTCTACCTTCCATGGCTTTTCACAGCTGAAGAAATGTTACCATAAAATAATGAGATGGCTTCACAAAACACACACCATGAAAAATACAAACATTGCGTCCACTTTTCAAATATCACTGAAAAAATATTTCTTCCTCACTTTCAAAAAAGTCTAAATGCCTTTTCAAATAGTGTCTACTTTGTGTACCTTGTTGTTGAACTTCAAATGCATTCCTAACATAATTTAACAATGAATAATAATTCAGAAGTCAATTCTGATACTCTTATAGAGGAAACTGCTTAAGCTCTAAAACAAATAAACAGCAAGACGTATTTGAGAACTCAATAAAAAGTTCTTATATTTCAGATCTTTCCGATTTTTCTCATCCATATTCCTCAACTGAAAAAGATCTTGTGTCTGCCAGTTGGTGGCCTGCCCTCAGACCAGATTTAATTAATTAGCAGTCTTCTCCAGCTGTCATCTGGCCTTATTTGCCTAGACACTAACTACAGCTCAGTACATTACTGAAGCTGAGATTCAAACCATGACCTTTTCAGTCCACGAGCCACAGTGACTCAACAGCCAATCAGATCTACCTTCTCTTTCCACTCTGCCGCAAACCTCATCATCCCTGAAAATGGACGGCAAGTTTAACTTTCCATATGTACATCAGTGTTTCTCAAAGTGTGGATTCCAGACAAGTGTCTTCCACAGAACTGTGGTGTTTGTAAGAATGCACATTCCAGGGCACTGTTCTTAGAGATTCTGATAGACTAGATATGGATGAGGCCTGATGATATGCATTTTCAAATGTTCCACTCTGTGATTTTCCTTAAGACTCATTGATTGAAGGTGCAAATACAATTAGGGAATAAGGCCTATTAGGACCCAACTTCATGTCCTAAGCGGTAAAGATGGAAATAATTCAATTTGCTGATAACAATGTGAAAAGAATCACTTAGAAAACTTGTTAAATACACACATTCCTACGTCCTAACCCCAAGCTAAAAGAGTCATAATCATAAGGAGGGCCTGAGCATTTGTATGTTTAAAAGCCTCCCTGAGGTCATTCTGATATATTTTAACAGTTGAGAGCCTTTGTACCAGATCAATTACTTCAGGGTATCCAGCAACTGGGAAGAGTTCTTGGTAACTTGCTGAGGCCCCAGGAACCTATTCCCCATTGTTGGAGTGTACCTATTTTAAACGACAAAGATACATACATTTTTGTGATGCTTAAGGGATACTTTACATTGAATGTGGTTGTCGTAAACACTCTGCAGGTTTCGTAAATGGAGGAAAGCAAGAGATACTATGGTTGGAAGTAGGTGACGACAGGTCCTGAGATAGCCAAACATTTATGACCTCACTCCCTGTATATTTATAGCAACCCGCCCCACTCCGCCAATCTCCCCACCCCATCATGAAGGGCTGAAGGTGGTTAAAGAGTCCTGCAAGAAGCCAGTAACCACGTGGAGAGAGTAGGATTTTATCTTAGCAATTTTTACTACTCCTATTGGTTGTCCGCAGCCTACATATAAAGAGTCATGTCACATTGCCACATATGTTCTCACACTATCTGCTATTACTCGGTGCTCATTAGTCAGAGTAATGCATCTAGGCAGGCAGGGTACCATGCTCTCCTGGAAAAAGACAACACCTTTGAATCATCCTACTGTCTGTATTCTATGACTATCTACTAATTCCCTCTCGGTCTGGAAGGGTGCCATAGCCCTAGAGGTGACAGTCAAGTAGAAGAATGAAACTAATTTGAATCTACTACCAAGAGTTACGATATCTTAACATGGTTCCAGAGTATAACAAAAAAGGACCTCATGGCTAAAGGAAGGTATATGAGAACTCTTCCCAAAGAGCCTATTTCAGTCATTCTCCTGGAACACATCATAATCCACCGCTAGGCTTTTCTAAATGATTCACTTGCATCCCTAACACTACATGTCAAAAACTAAACCTATCTCCTCCAAACTAATTGCTGTTAATGACATTACCATCCTCCCAATTACTCAGGCTAGAAACCTGGAGGCTATCTTCAGTTCCTTAGTTAACCTCATACTCTACCTCCAATTAAGACTTTAAACCACTACTGGCTGGGGCACAGTGACTTACGCCTGTAATCCCAGCACTTTGGGAGGCCAAGGCAGGTGGATCACCTGAGGTCAGGAGTTCAAAATCAGGCTGGCCAACATGGCGAAACCCCGTCTGTACTAAAGATAAGAAAAATAGCCAGGTGTGGTGGCACATGCCTGTAATCCCAACTACTTGGGAGGTAGAAGTGGTAGAATTACTTGCACCTGGGAGGCAGAGGCTGCAGTGAGCTGAGATTGTACCACTGCACTCCAGCCTGGGCAACAAGAACAAAAGTCTGTCTCAACAACGACAACAGAAACACTTTAAACCATTACTGATCCAACCAAATAATGACGAAGACACTAGGGAAAAGAAAGTAAAGAATAGGTAGGAAGAATGATCAGGAGACATTTGATAGGATTTAACTTCCAGAACATAAAATAGCAAGTCTTCTTCAAGTCTCCACTTACACCTTCCAGGTCCCCTCCCACAGGATTGTAACTCCCCTGTCCAAAAACCTTTGTTTTCGCCTTCATCTTACCTTCAACTCCTCTTCATGCACACAAAATGATTTTTTAGCTTTTTCCTACTCTTTCCCTACTTATAACCTAAGCTTTAGCCAAATTATGCCATTCCTTCTGTCCTGAACATGCCCCTTGTCTTCCTTGTTGAAGGTTTTTACTAATGCTCTTCCTGTTGTTTGAAAATTCCTTCCCCCTCCATTTGTTAAATCTGTATTCATGCCTCTGGGTCCAGCACCAATGCTGTAATAACTCCTTCATCCTTCGACTGAATGTATTCTTTCCTTCTCAGGACTACAAAGGGCCTCACATTTTAAGCTGCTTCTTGCATTCTGCCTTATCACACTTTTATTCCCCCATCTAGGGGATGGAAGGCTTGTATTTCCACATGA
Source organism: Saimiri boliviensis (assembly GCF_048565385.1). Classification (NCBI taxonomy): domain Eukaryota; kingdom Metazoa; phylum Chordata; class Mammalia; order Primates; family Cebidae; genus Saimiri; species Saimiri boliviensis. The sequence continues at coordinate 136,174,362 of NC_133470.1, forward strand.
TACCTAGCAATGGCTTTCCTACAGCAATTACTTTAAAATTGTTTGGAATGAATGAATTTCCCCTTTCCTAAATTGCTAGGGAAATTTCCTATGTGAAACCTATTTGTATTAGTAACAAGAGAAGCTTTCATCCTAGCACATATCTTGGTTTCTTTCTCTGTGCCTATGCCTATCTCTATTCCCATGTAAGTCCCTATGTCTATCTCTCTCTATGCCTCTGTCTGTTTTCTCCATCATTGTCTTTGTCTCCTTAACTCCTTCAATCTCTATGAGGCACTGTCGATCTGTCTTGTAGTGTCTTTTCCAGTGTTTTCCTTGTTGCGGTAGGTATGTCTTTAACTTTATCCCTGCTTTCTCTTCTCCTGTCTGTCCATTTCTGTTTCTCTGCCACCTACTCCCTTGTAACCTGGAGGTCAAACTCTGAAACCCTTTTAAAGCCCTGCTTAAACTGAAACTCATAGGAGAGTGTTCTTGGGTCTTTTCAAGTTGGAACTCAAAGAAAAGGCTAAAGTCTGAAAACCTTGTAACTGATGAAAATCAACATTTCAGGGACAGGTGACGTCCAGTGCCTTTGGTAGAGGATATGAATTGGAATCTTCAGACACTCTGAATGCTTAATTTACATGATAAGGCATAAATATGTAAAAGGTGACCCACAACAGCTAATCACAATAACAATGCTAATTTCTCTACTCTGGCTTCAAAGATAAGAACGTGTTGGAGAGCAGACAAAAAGTTCTGGAAAATCATTGACCATTTTAGCACCTTGCCCAGGAGACTCTAAGGATTCATATATAAGTATAAATGAACTGAAGCTAAACGCACTTAATAATAATGCCAACATTTTTTTTGGTGCTCGGTGTGAGACAAATGTCTTACACATATTAACTTATTTAATCCCAATGCAATATTTTGGGAGGAGGAAAACTGAGGTTGAGGGTAGCTGATTAATTCCATGTTCAGCCATCTCCAGGAAGGGGAGCTAAGATTTGAATTCAGGTGTAGTCTGATTCCAAACCCTGGGTTCCTAATCACTCCAGCACTTCTCAAACTTATCGGCTCTTAGGAATCCCTTGGATGCTCATTAAACCTTCAGATTCCTGAGCCCTATCGTGAACCTACAAAATCCCAGGGGAAAGATTTGGGAGTCCAGTGTTTAACAAATGACCCAAGTGATTCTATGTGTCAGAACTGTTTGAGAACCAGTGCACTAAATAGCTTCCTTAACCATGATATAAAGGAGAGGAGAGTTAGATTTTCCTGGTAGTTACTAGCATTACTTGACCCAGCTTCTTCCATTCAGTCCTTTCCAGAGAATCAAAATCAGCCTTAGAGTCTTTGTTTAATCTAATGCTTAAATGTACAAAAGTACCTACCCTGGAAACATTTGAATTTTGAAGTTAATTTCACCAAGCCAGCAAAGAGATGGTGCTTTATTGGTGGGCTGGAAGTGAACAGAAGAGTATGCTGTGTTTATGTGGAAAGTGGGAGGATGAAGGGGTTGGTATTTTTATGATACTTTTAGAAATCTTACCATGTAGATAATTGACTATTTCATCCTTTTAAAGCTCAGTCTTTATTATAAAAAGAATTTTTCTTTTAATGAGGAGAATAGATCTGGTACTAATAACCATAAACACCAAGAAAATATACACACTGAAAATACAAAATGAAAATGACTTACATACAAAGTATCAACTGTCAGACCCTATGCTAAGTGGTTTATATGAATCTTCTCCTTGAATATCACAACATACTTGTGAAGTAGCTACTTTAATGATCTGTATTTTACAAATGATGAGGCTGAGGCACAGAGAAATTCATTGTTCAAGTCTAACAGTCTGACTCAGGTTTGTTTGATGTATTAAAAGAGAAACATGAAATAAATTTAACAGAGTTTAATTGAGCAAATAATGATTCATGCAGCAGGCAGCAACTCTCCCCACTCCTTGCTCCCTGCCCCACAACCAAAATAAGTTCAGAGGGACTCTACTGCACTGCCACATGGTTGAGGGTAATTTACGGACAGAAAAAGTAAAGTGATGTATAGAAAATGAAAGTGAGATACAGAAACAGCAAGTTTCTTTTCAAATACTTAGTATATCAGTATATTCAGCTCTGTTGTTCTTTAATTCTCCATTTTAAAGAATAACTTCCTCATAGTTTCAGTAAAGAATCTTTTCCACCAGTTCTAATCAGTAGTTCACATCTGTTCCCCCAGTCCCCTGTTCTGTCCTGACTTATCCTAGTCACCTGCTCTGGTCATCTGCTCCAGTCACCTGCTCTGGTCACCAGCCCTGGTCACCTCCTTTGACCTGAGTCACCCCTGGTCACCTGCTCTGACCTGTCCCGTAAACATCCTTCCCACTAAACTACCTACCCTGCCACTCTGGCTTGTAACCCTGCTGCCTTTAAAACAGCCAATCGGAATTAGCTTAGACTGTGTGGTCTAACCCTAGCCAATAGGGGAACAACATGGCAGCAGGGGTTACCTGCATCAAGAATAAGAATGCTTTTCCCTCTTTTGTCCAGGTATGCGCTCACCATTGCTCCATCTATGAGATGCACCCTTCTATATAAATAAATTGCCTTGCTGAGGAAATTTATATTTGACTGCTACTTCTTTTCTGACAATAAAAAATTACATATAACAAACAGTTGGCCGCTTTTGATTGGCTGAATCTTGGAGATTGGTACAAGAGTAGGTTACACATTCAGTTAGGTTACAGTTCACTATGTATGGAGAAGCCTTTAGGGTAAAATTGAAAGGAGGCAGCTTCACGCCAAACTGAATTTAACAGACTGCAGTTTGTGCCCTTAACCCTTTGCTGCACATCCTCCACTTCAAATAGGTCAAAGAAAGATTTAGGTAAATTCAGTGATTATAGATTTCTAATAAGAAATGAAAGGATGTTTTGGGATATTGAGGTGTTTTGAAAAATATTTTAAGGTTAATTACTTTGAGTGGAAGCACAGGGTTCTTTTACAAAGATTTATTTTAGTATCACTTCTAAAGAGATGCTTATATGATTCAGTACAGCATTCCTTGTGTTCTTATCCTCTTTGGTTTATTAGCAACCAATTCCTTTAGTAAGTTAGGGTACCATTTGGCACACTTACACCTATTTGGAATTCACAATGAATTCAGAATCCTTTTTTGAATACTCAGAAACCAAAATCTCCCCAATTTTTACATATATATATATATATATATATATATAACTATATCTATCTATCCATCTATCTATCTATCTATCTATCTATCTACCTATCTATCTATCTATCTATCTATCTATCTATCTATAGTTTTTCTTTAGTCAAAGATTCCCCCAAAGTAGAGTGATGAAGTAAGAGGAATATGAAGACATTCTTTTCCTTTCTTGAATTATCTCATTTCTGAAATTTTTCTCCCTATTATGCAAAGAGAGATCACAGTGATATACAATATTATAAAAATGCTGCTCACCTAGAAAAACAAGAAGTACAAGGTATTTTTTTTGGTTTTGTTTCTTTGTTTGAGACAGGGTTGCCCAAATTGGAGTGGAGTGACACAATCTTAGTTCACTACAGTCTTGTCCTCCTGGTCTCAGGGGGATTCCCCTGCCTCAGCCTCCTGAGTAGCTAGAAAAACAGACACACTCCACCAGGACAAGCTAATTTTCTTTTTATATTTTGTAGATATGGGGTTTTTCCATGTTGCCCAGGCTGGTCTCAAAATTATGGGCTCAAGGAATCCTTCCACCTCTGATTCCTCAACTATTGGGATTACAGGCGTGAGCCACCAGACCAGCGCAAGGTGATATACACATTTATATTGGGCCCAGGACTTACATATATACAACATGTATGTAAATAATTCTTTTCAGTTCATAAAGCTCTATCCAAATTATATATTCTTAAATAAAAGCCTAATCACTTTCAAATGTCCGAGTACTTATAATTTCCAAATTTAGAATTCCTTTCCTCTACCCAAACTGTACAAAGAAAGATAAATCAGAATTTTGAAAAAATTTCAGCTGTCAAAAACAAGTGATTATCAAAATAGCTAAACTAACACATTAATCGTTAACTGATTTATACAACTTAGTGACTTCACAAGGGAAGGAGAACATTTTTTAACACGTCTGATGTTGACTTATTAATCCTCCTTCTGCAAAACTGCTTTTAACAAATCAACATACAAGCTTATTCAGTATAAATGTAATCAGTAAATAATGGCGGCCCCTCTTTCCCATATTTTCATTCTCAAGATACAATCACTTTCAAATATTTTAGGTTTTAGTTATTCTATTAACTCGTATGTTGAGTTAATATCATTTTTTTCTATAACAAAACCCCTATACCTATCATTCAACTACACAGGTTATGAACATTTTACCAATAGTGCTTCATCTAGACCCACTCCCCCACTCCCTCCCATTTTTTCCTGGGAGTCTTTTTTTTTTGGTTTTCTCTCCCTACTAACCAGTCTTTTCCTTGCTCACTGTCTGAAACTCTACCTTCCTCTATTGTTTGCAGAGGAAACAATTTTGATTGCTGGGAACACAGGAGAGATAGTAAAGTCTGTAACATTAAGCCATGTTTTTTCTTAAACAGCAGAGATTAGTTTTATGTTTTGGTACCAGTGACGTATAATGAACTTGCACATACTTAAACTGTACCATTTGAAAATTTTAAAATGAATACACACCTGTAAAACCACCGCCACGATCGAAGTAATGAATACATTTATTACTGCCTAATGTTTTCTCATTGTCATTCTGCCTCTCCCAATATCCTTTCCCCAATCTGGAAACCACTGATCTGCTTTCTGACACTATAGATTTTTTTTTTTTTTTTTGAGACGGAGTTTCGCTCTTGTTACCCAGGCTGGAGTGCAATGGCGCGATCTCGGCTCACCGCAACCTCCGCCTCCTGGGCTCAGGCGATTCTCCTGCCTCAGCCTCCTGAGTAGCTGGGATTACAGGCACGCGCCACCATGCCCAGCTAGTTTTTTGTATTTTTAGTAGAGACGGGGTTTCACCATGTTGACCTGGTTGGTCTCGATCTCTCGACCTCGTCATCCACCCGCCGCGGCCTCCCAAAGTGCTGGGATTACAGGCTTGAGCCACCGCGCCCGGCCGACACTATAGATTAACTTGCATTTTCTACAGCTTTAAATAAATGGAATCAGGCAATAAGTACCCCTTTAGTCTGGCTTCTTTCACTCAACTATTTTGAGATTCATTCATATTGTTGTGTGGATCCATAATTCTTTCATTTTGGTTTCTGAGTAGTTGCCCACCGAATGGATATACAAAAAGGTGTTTATCCATTCATTTCTTTATGTATATTTGAGTTGTTTCCAGTTTTTGGCTATTACAAATAAATTTGTTATGGATATTCATATATTAGCTTTTGTATGAACACAGGCTTTCTTTTCTCTTGGATAAACACAGAGATGGAATGGCTGGATTGTATGGCAGGTGGATGTATAACTTTTTAAGAAACTACCAACTGTTTTTCTGATGTGGTTGTACGTTTTGGCTTTTTTTTTTTTTTTTTTTTTTTGAGACGGAGTTTTGCTCTTGTTGACCAGACTGGGGTGTGATGGCACTATCTTAGCTCACCGCAACCTCCGCCTCCAGGGTTCAAGCGATTCTCCTGCTTCAGCAACCCCAGTAGCTGGGATTACAGACATGAGCCACCATGTCTGGCTAATTTTTGTATTTTTAGTAGAGATGGCGTTTCTTCATATTGGTCAGGCTGGTCTCGAACTCCCGACCTCAGGTGATCCACCCACCTCAGCTTCCCAAGGTTGTACCATTTTATATTAATGCCAGCTGTGCATGAGAGTTTCAATTTCTCCACACCTTGCCATACTTGGTATGATCAATCTTAATTTTAGTTATCCTAACAGGCATGTAATAGTATCTCATTGTAGTTTTATTTTTTATTACCTAGGTGACTAACCTTATTAAGCAGCTTTTCATGTGCTTACTAGTCATCCTTTTAACTTCTTCGGTAAAGTGTTTGTCCAAATACCTTTTCTACTGTCTCAAGTTCTCTAACTCACTAGAAGGACTCACAAAACCCAATAGCAGGTTTTATTCATGACTCACATTTGTTAAAGAAAAAGTATACAGTGCAAGCACAGTAGTAACAAGATGTCTATTGGGTGGAGTCCAGAGTGGTCAGGCACAGGTTACCAACACTTTCCCATCTGGGGTCTCAGAGGGTATATTTTGTCTCTGCTGTGAACTGTAAAGGACAAACACATGTGAAGACTCTGTACAAGGAAGGTGAGTTAAGTCTCAGGATCTGAAATTTCTATGGAAGGGTGGTCAGACAGGACATTCTGCCTTGCAGCCAGCTGTGGCAATCAAAACTCAAGACCCCAACAGTGAAATCAGGTTCACATCATCAATCTTGATTTAGTGCAAAGCAAGATGGTATAATATAGTACATTGCTCTAGGTGCATACAATAAAATCCTCAATCATTAACATAAAGGATCAGCCAAATATCACATTCCCAGAGGATGTCCAGTGATGAATAACAGTTCCAAGTTCTCTTGGAGGTGTGCAAGAAGTGAGCAATGAGACCTACTGGGTTTCATTGCCTCTTTTTCACACCCATTTTATTATTGGATTGTGTGTTTACTTATTATTGAGTTTCAGGAGTTCTTTATATATTCTGGATACAATCCTTTATCCATGCTTTGCATCTGTGCTTTGCAAGGATGTTTTCCAGTCCTTGGCTTGTCTTTTTATATTCTTAAGTGTCTTTGGAATAACAGAAGTTTAAAAAATTCTGATGAAGTCCAATTTATTATTTTTTTCTTTTATGTATTGTGTTTTTGGTAATCATATCTAATACATTTTTGACAAATCCTTTTAGGTTTTTGTTTTCTTTTGGAGGCAGAGTCTCACTCTGTTACCCAGGCTGGAGTGCAGTGGCATGATCTCGGCTCACTGTAACCTTGGCCTCCTGGGTTCAAACGATTCTCCTGCCTCAGCCTCCTGAATAGCTGGGATTATAGGCATGGGGTTTCACCATGCTGGCCAGGGTGGTCTCGAACTCCTGACCTCAGCTGATCCACCCACCTCAGCCTCCCAGTATCATTTTTTATATTTCTCCATCTAGCACAGGATTGTGCACCTAGGTGGCTCTCAATAAAGATTTAACTTACATGAGAGTAATGAGATAGAAATGGGAGAATTGCACATGTCCCCTCTACTCACACTTAGTTGTAGTCCTAAGACATAAAGCAGCATGGAATAAGCACATCTATCCCAGCACTAGCTATTTATATTATGCATCCTTAAGCTGCAATAGTTAAAGTTGACTATAGCTGAATCACTGTTAACCAATGGACATAAGACTAAGAAAATTAGCAGGTCTCGTTTACAAAAGCTGAGAAGAAGGAATCATCCCTATGCTTTATAATAATAAAACTCGTGTCTGTAGGCCCCAATGTATGAGTCATAGAAACTTGAATGAATCAGCCCACTTCCACAACATTTGTGTAGACATGAATTATCTGCTACATACCCTCATACACATTATTTCAGGTGAATCTGTGTACAAGCATACTAAGAGCAAAGAGAAGCTGTTCTTTGTGTAGACAACTGGGCATAGAGTTTAAGCCACTATATGTAAAGGAGAGGATCTGACTTTAAATACAGTGGTATTTCATAAATAACACTTACGTAAGGTTTTTTTTTCTTCTTTCCGACACTTACACTTAATTAACAACTGCCACCAGAGAAAATAAGGCAATACTGAGTGTTGTAAAAAGTACTAAATATACACTTCCCTGCAGTTACAATCATAAGTCAGTAATAGAAAGGTTAATAGTAGCCACCATATGTATGAAAAAGAAAAATAGAGTTTTTGGCTTCCTAAGATTTTTAAGAAACAGAAAGCATTATGCAAATTAGTCTAGACACTTATTTATGTATTTAGTAAGAGTTTGGTTTAATTCAACTATCTGAATATTTCCCACAAGTGTCTGCTTCCTGCTGGGTGTGGTGGGTCAGGCCTGTAATCTCAGCACTTTGGGAGGCCGAGGTGGACAGACCACAAAGTCAGAAGTTTGAAACCAGCCTGGCCAATATAGTGAAACCCTGTCTCTACTAAAAACACAAAAATTAGCTGGGCATAGTGGCGCACACCTGTAATCCCAGCTACTCGGGAGGCTAAGGCAGGAGAATCGCTTGAATCTCGGAGGTGTAGGTTATAGTGAGCTGAGATTGTGTCACTGCACTCCAGCCTGGGTGACAGAGCGAGACTCCGTCTCAAAAAAAAAAAAAAAAAAAAAAAAAAAAAGCCTGCCTCTCTCTGACATACCAGCTATTCTCTGATAAAGTGCTCCTTAGGTAAACCCAGCCTCACCCACACATGTCAGAAACAGGCTTTGTTCTCACTGACTGAATGAGCCAGGGAGGGAGAAGTTTGGACTGAGAATCTAAACAGTCTTACCGGTAGCAGGCAGCAGGGAGTCAGGCAGTCTAGACAGCCCAATAGCAAGCATTAGAAGAAGGTACAGATAAAAAGAGCCCAGATGCTATGTTAAGTCCAGTCAGGCCAATGTTTGGTATAAAAGAGGTATGACACGAGATGAGAAGGAACAGATCATGAGGATAAGGTTCAAAGCAGACAGACTCAAATCATAAAGAAAGAGAAATTTTAAACATGGATTCCAAGTTAGGCATGAAGCTAAGATGGGTTATAATAAGGCAATGCGACAGCCAAATAAAAGGGCTCCCTGGAGAATCTCAGCGCGCTGGAAGGACGGGATGGGGCGTTGGGAAGTTCTTGTCATTTGCATGGGGGAGGAGCCTGGCCTCTCCTGCTCCTGGGTGGTAATCTGGGATTCAATCAGTGAGATGGGGCCAGTTAACAGGAAAACCTCTCTCTTTGCTGAGTTTTTTTTTTTCCTTTTTTGTTCTCACCCTTCTATGTGTCCATGAGCCTAATCTTCCCTGGTTGTGTGACAAGAACCCAGTTTTTAGCTGAACAAAGGAGAAAGTTCTGCAACAGCAAGAGGTCAGAATGAAACTTAAAATAAAGGCGGTAGTACTGATCTTTGAGATTATGGTTTCAGAAAAGTTGAGGACAGAGGTTTAACCCAAAAGCAGAAATTTAATGGCTTTAGCTATGGGATTTTTTAGCTCTTAGGGTTCTAAAGCTAGATACTAAGATTAACGTATTCCTGTGCTACCTCTATTTAGATAGATCTCTGCTACTATTCCTCAACACAGGATGAATTTAATCTTTGTGTCTCTAAATATTTTCACTCACTTATAAAATCTCATTTTAAAATGTGTTCAATCACATATTCATTCAACAAACATTTACTAAATGATTACTGTATTTCAGATACTGTGGAATACTGAGGTAAAACAAAGCACAGCTTTGGCCGTAGAAAACTTACAGATTTGTGAGGGAGTCAGCATCTAAACTGATGATTCCACAATAGTGTGCTGAAAGCACAAAGAATAGAGGGAACTTTCATTCATTCATCTAGTCGACCACATGTACTGAGTGCCTTCTGTTTTCCATGCACTAATCTGGGAACACAGAGAGTGATCCCGAACCTAGACTTATGATGTCATGAAAAACTTTCTAAGAGAAGGTGAAGCTTGATCTGAATCTTGTAAGAGGTAACCAGGTAAAAGGATGTGGCAGGTAATATCCATTCTTCCCTTCTTACATACAAACAGAACTCTAAATTTTTTTATAAAATCTGCTTCCCCCTTTATACTCCATTCTAGTCCTGGTGACCATATCTGACAGGTTCTTTACTCCTCTCTTTGTTGTTGGATATGAAACCTAGAGATGGAACCACCATCTTGGAGCCTCATTATATTAATGATTAAAAGAAAAAAGATAGGAGGAGTCTCAGACCCTGATTATATCATGCAACTTCTACTTCCTTTGGACTTCTGTTTAAGCTACTATTGTCATTTTTCTATTGTGCCGATTATGTGTCATTAAACACTACTCTAAATAATAATAAAGAATACTGGGATCTGGGCATGGTGGCCCATGCCTATTATGCCAACACTTTGGGAGGCTGAGGTGGGCAGATCACTTGAGCCCAGGAGTTCAAGACCAGTCTGAGTAAAATGATGAAACCTCATCTTTACTAAAAATACAAAACATTAGCCAGGTGTGGTGGCATGCACCTGTAGTCCCAGCTACACTTGGGGCTGAAGTGGGAGGATCACCTAAGCCTGGGAGGTCCGGGCTGTGATTAGCTGTGATTGTACCATTGTACTCCAGCCTGAGTGACACTTAGATCCTGTCTGAAAAAAATAAAAAAAAAATAAAAAAATAAACCATGGGATTTGGTAGGAGAGAGTTCAAGAAAAGCATTTCCCATATGGGAAACAATGGCATGTGCACAGGCATGGAGTTAACAGAGTTAGATGCCTTCAAGATGAAGAAACTGTAAGTAGACCAAACTAGTTGGGTTATGAAGAGAAAGTGGCTAGAGAGTCGAAGTTGGAGAGTTAAGTAAAGACCAGTTCTTTGTAATCCATGTTAAGGAGTATGAGCTTTATTGTAAAGGTTGTCGAGCATCGCTTATGAGTTTTTTTTTTGTTTTTTTGTTTTTTTTTTGAGACACAGTCTCACTCTGTCACTCAGGCTGAAGTGCAGTGGCGCAATCTCAGCCTCCTGGGCATAAGTGATTCTCGTGCCTCAGACTCCATAGGCTAATTTTTTTGTATTTTTAGTAGAGACAGCGTTTCATCATGGTGGCCAGGTTAGTCTTGGACTCCTGACCTCAAGTGATCCACCCGCCTTGGCCTCCCAAAGTTCTGGTATTACAGGCATGAGCCTCTGCACCTGGCTGCTGAATTTTTTAATGACCTAATATTTCAATTTTAGAAAGATCCTTTTGTTAGAACATTTAGGACCACTTTGGGGAGGAGAGGTGATTAAAACCAAAACTAAGACAGTGGAAGTGAGAATTGATAGAAAAGATTGGAATTACTAATTACAGGTCCTTAGAAAAAATTCAAAATATATCAAAAAGGCAGAATCAAAATAGATTGAATCTGTGAATCTAAAGAGATAGACATCTCAAAAAGGAGTAGCAGGTTTCTGTTTAGGGTGACCAGGTGGTTCACCAAGATAGGAAATACAGAAGGAGGTGATGGTTAAGAGATCATCCAAGCTCTGATATTTCTGATAACTGAAGTAAGTTTAAATGTTTTGCCAGTTGTAGAAGAATCTCTCAGAAGTAGTAATTATACAGCCTTTATTAGTTTATTTTCATACTGGTGATAAAGACATACCCCAGACTGGGCAACTTACAAAAGAAAAAGGATTATTGGACTTACAGTTCCATGTAGCTGGGGAGGCCTCACAATCATGGCAGAAAATGAAAGGCAAGGAGGAGCAAGTCACATGGATGGCAGCAGGCAAAGAGAGCTTGTGCAGAGAAACTTTCATTTTTAAAACCATCAGATCTCATGAGATCCATTCACTATCACGAGAACAGGACAGGGAAGACCTGCCCCATAATTCAATCATCTCCTGCTAGGTCCTTCTCATGACACACAGGAATTATGAGAGCTACAAGATGAGATTTGGGTAGGGACATAGAGCCAAACCGTATCATTCTGCCTCTGGTCTCTCCCAAATCTCATATCTTCACATTTAAAAACCAATCATGCCTTCCCAACAGTCCCCCAAGTCTCGACTCATTTCAGCATTAACTCAAAAGTCCACAGTCCAAAGTCTCTTCTGAAACAGGCAAGTCCCTTCCACTTATGAGCCTGTAAAATCAAAAGCAATTTAGTTACTTCCTAGATACATGAGGATACAGGCATTAGGTAAATAGAGCCATTCCAAATGGGGGAAATTGGCCAAACAAAGGGGCTACCATCCAAGTTCAAAATCCAGTGGAGTAGTCAAATCTTAAAGCTCCAAAATGATCTCCTTTGACTCCATGTCTCACATCCAGGTCATACGGATGCAAGAGGTAGGTTCCCATGGTCTTGGGTAGCTTTTTCCCTCTGGCTTTGTAGGGTACAACCTCCCTCCTGGCTGCCTTCATGGGCTGGCATTGAGCATCTGCAGCTTTTCCAGGTGCACAGTATAAGCTGCCAGTGTATCTACCATTTCTGGGGTCTGGAAGATGGTGGCCCTCTTCTCATAGCTCCACTAGCTGGTGCCCCAGTAGGGTCTCTGTGTGGGGGCTCCAACCTCACATTTTCTTTCTGCACTGCCCTAGCAGAGTTCCCCATGAGAGCACTACCCCTGCAGCAAACTTCTGCCTGGACATCTGGGCAGTTCCATACATCCTTTGAAATCTAGGCAGAGGCCTCCAAATCTAGGCAGAGGACTTCTGCACACTGGCAGGCTCAACACTACATGGAAGCTGCCAAGCCTTGAGGTTTGCACCCTCCAAAGCCATGGCCCACGCTCTATGTTGGCCCCTTTCAGCCATGGCTGGAGCAGCTGGGACGCAGGGCATCAGGTCTATAGACTACACATAGCATGCAGAGCCTGGGCCCAGCCCACAAAACCACTTTTTCTTCCTAGGCCTCCTAGCCTGCAATGGGAGGGGCTGCTGTGAAGAGCTCTGACATGCCGTGCGGACATTTTCCCCCTTGTCTTGGGGATTAGCATTCAGCTCATCATTATTTATGCAGATTTCTACAGTTGGCTTGAATTTTTCTTCGGAAAATAGGATGTTATTTTATTTTATTTATTTATTTATTTTTTGAAATGGAGTCTCTGTTGCCCAGACTAGAGTGCAGTGGCATGATCTCAGCTACTGCAACCTCTGCCTCCTTGGTTCAAGCAATTCTTCTGCCTCAGTCTCCCAAGTAGCTGGGACTACAGGCGTGTGCCACCATGCCCAGCTAATTTCTGTATTTTTAGTAGAGACAGAGTTTCACCATATTGGCCAGGCTGGTCTCAAACTCCTGACCTTGTGATCCATCCACCTTGGCCTGCCAAAGTGCCAGGATTACAGACATGAGCCATTGTGCAGGCCTGGGATTTTCTTTTCTATTGCATTATCAGGCTGCAAATTTTCCAAACTTTTATGCTCTGCTTCTCTTATAAAACTGAATGCCTTTGGCAGTGCCTAAGTCACATCTTGAATGCTCTGCTGCTTAGAAATCTCTTCTGCCAGGTACCTTAAATCATCTCTCTCAAGTTCAAAGTTCCACAAATCTCTAGGGCAGAGGTAAAATGCCACCAACCTCTTTGCTAAAACATAACGAGAGTCACCTTTGCTCCAGTTCTTAACAAGTTCCTCATCTCCATCTGAGACCACCTCAGCCAAGATTTCACTGTCCATATTATTATCAGCATTTTGTCAAAGCCATTCAACAATCTCTAGGGAGTTTCAAACTGTCCCACATTTTCCTGTCTTCTTCTGAGCCCTCCAAACCTTTTCAACCTCCGCCTGATACCCAGTTGCAAAGTCACTTCTATATTTTTGGATATCTTTTCAGCAGCACCCCACTCTAAACTGGTACCAATTTATTGTAGTAGCCCATTTTCTTGCTGCTGATAAAGACATACCTGAGACTGGGCAACTTACAAAAGAAAGAGGATTATTGGACTTACAGTTCCATGTGGCTGGGGAAGCCTCACAATCATGCTGGAAGGTGAAAGGCAAGTCACGTCTTACATGGACAGTGGCAGGCAAAGAGGTTTTGCAGAGAAAGTCCCATTTTTAAAACTATCAGATCTCGTGAGATACAGGATTCAATCATCTCCCACCTGGTCCTTCCCACAACACATGGGAATTATGGGAGCTACAAGATGAAATTTGAGGGGAGACACAGAGCCAAACCATATCACAGCCTCAATTCTTAAAGTTGGCATTTATACAAACATTATTTTCTGAAAATTTACAAGTAGATTGAGATCAGGATAACAGTATTTTATCTTTGCATACTATTGTACTTATTCTGTCTTTTAATATATCTTAGATCACTGACAGAAAAAATATGTAAAAGATAATAACAAAACAGCTGTACTACAGGAAATGTAGTAATGGTTTTTGTTTCTTTGTTTTCTGTCTCAGCCCAGTTCAAAACTAGGTAAGGAGAGAATGATGAATGGAAAGAATAACAAGGAAAGAAATGCGCCATAAGAGTCATTTAGCAGATGTTATTTTAATGTGTCTGACATAGCTCTGCATAGTTTTACACCTTTATGAGTTTATTGTAATAATGGTGGCAGGAAGATGCAGGCTCCAGGCATTGCTAAGTAATGTTACAATTCTGAGTTTTACTTGATCCGCCTTCCATTAAAATGTTTTTACAAAGTCTGTGTTCTTTCAAGTCAGCCTAGAGAGTAATAACATAAAGCATTGGCAATGTCAAAGGAGACTAAAAGAACTCCCATTCTTTTCCATTTAGATGTTGTCTCTTTTGTTAGGCCAAGCCTGGATTAAGGACAGAGTATAGACTATCACCTGTTATCAGCCATGTACCTGCTAACAGTAAAAATTTGCTGATGTTCCATAGTCTAGTGACAATGACTGAAAAAGGTTGGTTTAGCTCAAACCTCTCTACTTTATGGCATAAACCAGGAGCCCATACAAAGTAGCTACAGAGCAGTAATCATTACATCTTATTAGGACTTGGCTTATTGCTACTTGCATCTAAAGGGGGTACTGTAAAAGATTTAGAAAAGCTGTTGTTACTACACATGTATGGCTGCAATTCTTTCCTTTCTTTCTTTCTTTCTTTTTTTTCTTGAGACAGGGAGGGTCTCACTCTGTCAGCCTGGCTGGGGTGCAGTGCTGTGATCATAATTCACTGTAAACTCCTGGGCCCAAGTAATCTTCTAGCCTCAACATCTCGAGTATCTGGGACTATAGGTGCATGCCACCATGCCTGTCTACTTTTTGAATTTTTTGCAGAGACAGAGTCTCCCTATGTGGCCGAGGCTGGTCTTGAACTCCTAGCCTCATGAAATCCTCCCACATTGGCCTCCCAAAGTGCTGGGATTCTAGGTGTGAGCCACTATGTCCCACCTGCTGCTGCTCTTCTTAAACAGTGGAAGACTTTTTCTAATAGATGGGCAGATACTGGTGTGATGGTAGAAGAGATATATCTGTGGAATAACTCAGTTCTCATAAGCTAGAAATATGGATTAGAAAGTTGTTGACTGTAGTCACTTGAGCTTTATTGGCATTTCAAAGGAAAAACAAAAATAAAGGATTAGCTTCCAAAACTTATTTTTTTTGGAGGCCACGCTCCTAAGTGAGTTTGTAAAACACTCCTTGTAGTAAAGTCAGAGACTAGGGTAGTATTTGCTCAATTATCATTTCAAAGCTTAGAAACCTAGTCATCATATGTATTTTTAGCCATCTGTTTAATTCACATCTTTCTTACACAATTCTTAATGGGGGTAAGGGGAGAACATAAATCTATACTCTATGGGAATGGGTAATAAAACGCTCCAAGGGGAACTTTTTCCTGATCCCAGGTTATATTCATCTTATATCCAGAAGGACAAGGACTCATTTATCTTTTAACTTTTCTCTTTCCTTACTACTTCATCACAGATGGTTTTCTTACAAATGTTTCATATTTTTTTGATTTACCTCAATTATTGTTTCTACCTTTCATTTTCTAGGTTACTTTGCAGAATCTCAAACTATTTTAATTCTAAAGCAGTCTAGTTATATATCAGCATAGAACAAAAAACCCACCAATCAGAAAGCCAGGAATGAAATGGGTGTACATTTATGCAAACATTAGACTGATTTGGGGCCAGACCAGGTGGTGAGGTAGTGGCCATAATGACAGAAGAGCTACACTATTGCCACTTTGCACTGGAAGCAAGAAGATACAGGAAGGGAAGGACGCCTTAAGATGTGTATAACAGTAAGGAAAAGATTAAGAAATAAAGCCAAACTCATAGAAATAGGCTTTAATTTAGTTTTCATTATATTTAAAGGCTCTAGAATGCCATCTGACATTTTTACTAGAAGAAACACTAAATAAAAGGTATGAATACATCTTATTTACATGTACACTTTATATCCCAAATATAAAAATCAGCCCATTTGAGGATGAGCATGTCTAATTGCAACATCAGTGAATTCAAAGTCAACTGGTCTGTCAACCCAGTTTGAAAGATTCTGTTTGTTTCAAAATCATGTTATTTGCCCTTGTAAGAAGCAAAGTAAACAATATAATTTAAAAGAAAGTTATGAGATATTCAGGCTTAAATAATTTGGCTTTATCAGATCAGGAAATAAAAGGAGAGTACTCAATTAAAAAAAAAAAAGGTTGGGGACTGTTTGGCCTGTTTTTTAAAAAAGTCAGAATCAACAACTAATTTATTAAACAATTATTGAACACCTGTATGTGCCAATCAGTACATGGGCTAGATACTAGATGTGTTAAAAATGAGAAGCAGGCAGGAGCCATTTTGGTGAGATTTTAGGTTAAAAGTAGCTTTTAAGCATCTCGCATATCTCACTATGTAGGTGGCTACCTACCTTAAGAGCAGCCCTATTCCATATGGTGGGAAATAAATAGAGCCTCCCAAGTGCCTATCCAGTTTTGCCTCCAATTCTTACGTAATGAAAACAATAAGAATTTTATTTAATTGAGAAGTAGATGGGTCTGTATAAAAGCTTGCATGCTTTAAAAAATTCCTGCAGTTCCTGGCCTTTTATTACTCTTATGATAAACTACACAATGGCCACATCCTTAGGATGTCTCTCAGAAACCATAAGCTTTTTGCTTTACATATTTTAAAATAAACATTTTTAACAGCTGTTTTAGGTTCACTGCAAAATTGAACAGAAAGCACAGAGTTCCTCTTCACCTACATACCCACAGCCTTACCCGCTGTTGACATCCTGCACCAGACTGGCACATTAGTTACAAGAAAGGAATTTAAATTGACACACGATTATCAACCCGAGTGCATAGTTAATGCAAATACTTAGATTCCTTCCTGGTGGTGTATATTCTTTGGTTTGGGACAACTATATAATGCTATATATTCACCATTATAGCATAATACAGAATAGTTTTGGCCAGGCGCGGTGGCTCACGCCTATAATCCCAGCACTTTGGGAGGCCGAGGCGGGTGGATCACGAGCTCGAGAGATCGAGACCATCCTGGTCAACATGGTGAAACCCCGTCTCTACTAAAAATACAAAAAAAATTAGCTGGGCATGGTGGCGTGTGCCTGTAGTCCCAGCTGCTCGGGAGGCTGAGGCAGGAGAATTGCCTGAACCCAGGTGGCGGAGGTTGCGGTGAGCCAAGTTTGCACTATTGCACTCCAGCCTGGGTAACAAGAGAGAAACTCCATCTCAAAAAAAAAAAAAGAATAGTTTCACTGCTGTAAAAGTCCTCTGTTTCACTTGTGCATCCCTCCCTCTTCCCACTTCCTTGAAACCACCAATCTTTTTACTGTCTCCATAGTTTTGCCTTTTCTAGAATGTCCTATAGTTGGAATCATATAGTATGTAGCCTTTTCAGATTGACTTCTTTCACTTAGTAATATTCTCTTTAAAAGAATTTCTTCCAAAAAAAAAAATTGGGATACATGTGCAGAACGTGCAGGTTTGTTACATAGGTATACGTGTGCCATGGTGGTTTGCTGCACCTACTGACCCATCCTTTAACTTCCCTCCCCTTACCCCCACCCTACAACAGGCCCTGGTGTGTGTTGTTCCCCTCCCTGTGTCCATGTGTTCTCATTACTCAATTCCCACTATGAGTGAGAACATGTGGTATTTGGTTTTCTGTTCCCGTGTTAGTTTGCTGAGAATGATGGCTTACAGCTTCATCCATTTCCCTGCAAATGACATTATCTCATTCTTTTTTATGGCTGTATAGTATTCCATGGTGTATATGTGCCACATTTTCTTTATCCAGTCTACCATTGATGGGCATTTGGGTTGACTCCATGTCTTTGCTACTGTAAATAGTGCTGCAATAAACATACATGTGCATGTATCTTTATAGTGGAATGATTTATATTTCTTTGGGTATATACTCAGTAGTGGAATTGCTGGGTCAAATGGTATTTCTGGGTTTTGGATCCTAGATACTGTCTTCCACAATGGTTGAACTAATTTGCATTCCCACCAGGAGTGTCAAAGCATTCCTATTTCTCCACAGCCTCGCCACCATATATTGTTTCTTGATTTTTAAATAATTGCCATTCTGACCGGTGTGAGATGGTATCTCATTGTGGTTTTGATTTGCATTTATCTGATGATCAGTGATGTTGAGCTTTTTTTCATATGTTTGTTGGCAGCATAAATGTCTTCTTTCGAGCAGTGTCTGTTCATATCCTTTGCCCACTTTTTGATGGTTTTTTTTTTTTCTTGTATATTTGTTTAAGTTTCTTGTAGATTCTGAATACGGGCCCTTTGTCAGATGGACAGATTGTAAAAATGTTCTTCCATTCTGTAAGTTGCCTGTTCACTCTGATGATAGTTTCTTTTGCTGTGCAGAAGCTTTTTAGTTTAATTAGATCCCATTTATCAATTTTAGATTTTGTTGCAATTGCTTTTGGCATTTTTATCATGAAGTCTTCTCCCATGCCTGTGTCCTAAATGATATTGCCTAGGTTTTCTTCTAGGGTTTTTATGGTTTGGGGATTTGCATTTAAGTCTTTAATCCATCTTGAGTTAATTTTTGTATAAGGTGTAAGAAAGCGGTCCAGTTTCAGTTTTCTGCATATGGCTAGCCACTTTACTTAGTAATATTCATTAAGATCCCTCTGTGCCTTTTCATGGCTTGATAGCTCATTACTTTTTAGTGTTAAATAACATTCCATTGGCTGGATGTACTACATTCTGATGATCCACCTACTTAAGGATAACTTGGTTGCTTCCAAATTTTAGCAATTATGAATCAATTGCTCTAAACATCTATGTGCATGTTTTTGTGGAGACATAAGTTTTCACCTCCTTGGGGTAAATATTAAGGAGTATGACTGCTGGATCATATGGGTAAGAATATGTTTAGTTTTGTGAGAAACTGCCAAACTGGCTTCAAAAGTGGCTGCACCATTTTGCATTCCCACCAGCAATGAATAAGAGTTCCTGTTGTTTCATATCCTCAGCAGCATTTGATGTTGCCAGTTTATTGAATTTTAGCCATTCTAATAGGCGTGTAGTGGTAGCTCATTGTTTTTATTTGAAATTCTCTCATTACATATGATGTTGGGCATCCTTTTTATTCTTATTTGCCATCTGTATATCTTCTTTGGTGAAGCGTCTGTTCAGATCTTTTGCCCATTTTTAATTGGGTTGTTAGACTTCTTGCTGTTGAGTTTTAAGAATCTTTTGTATATTTCGGATAACAATCATTTATCAGGTATGTCTTATGCAAATATTTTCTCCCAATCTGTGGCTTGTATTCTCATTCTTTTGACTGTTTTTTACAGAGCAGAAGTTTTTATTTTGAATGGAGTTTAACTTATCAAGTCTTTATTTCATGAGCTTTGTATTTGGTGCTGTAACTTAAAAGTAATTGCCAAACCCAAGGTCATCTAGATTTTCTCCTCTATTTTCTTCTCAGAGTTTTATAGTTTTGCATTTTACATTTAGGTGATGTAAATGATGATCGATATTGAGCTAATTTTCGTGAAGAGTGTAAGGTCTATGTTGAGATTCATTTTTTTTTATGGGTATCCAGTTGTTCCAGTACCATTTGTTGAAATGATTGCCTTTTCCCCAGCTAATTGCTTTGCTCCTATGTCAAAGTTCAGTTGAGTATATTGTGTTGGTCTATTTCTGGTCTCTCTAGTCTGTTCTACTGATCTATTTGTCTATTTTTCTGCCAGTACTTCATTACTGTCTTGATTAATGTATAGCCTTTTAGTAAGTCTTGAAGTTGGGTAGTTTTAGTCTTTTTCTTTGTTCTTCTCCATTAGTATTGTGTTGGTTATTCTGGATCTTTTGCCTCTCTATATAAACTTTAGAATCAGTTTGTCAATATCCACAAAATAAATTGCTTGAGTTTGCTTTGCTTTTAAAACTTGCAATTATGAAACTTGAGCTGAAGAAATGCAATGACCAGTAGAGGTATATCTAAGTAATTTTACTCAACCTGCCTAATTTTACTTAATTGGATAATCAAAGACTCCCATCATTGTTTTTCCTGTGTGTGTTTTTTTTTTTTTGCAAACAAGAAACATCAAGATACATGCCTTAATAGTGAATGACAATACCCATGAGAATAACTACAAATTTTTGAAATATTTATTTTATTTCAATATTGATTATTGCCATAAAGCAAATGCAGAATCTGCCTTGGAAACCTATAACAGAGAGACATTATCAAGCCTGATCACTTGATGGAAGTGGAAGCGACCCTCCCTGGAGTGACATTTACTTTTTCTGTATATATTTTAATGCTTTTATTTCCATTCACTTTCAGAAACCATTATTCATTTTCTGTGATCAGAATATAATCTAGTTTTCAAACTTACGTGATTCAGTATTGTTGTGAAGTTCTTCTGTTCATGAATCCTTCACAGAAGAATGCCTCTTAGTCTGCGTATGTGCAATTCTTTTTTTAAAACAAAAAAATGTGTTTTTTAAGAAGTCTATAAACATAGAAATCACACACAAAAATATGGATTACTCTGACGTATTGGCAAAGTAGGTTATAGCTGGATTTGAGTTTGGGAGTTCTGTATGTTTGAGGACATCTGGAAGTCAGAGTCAGTGAACAGTCCTTGTCACTAATCTGTAAACAATAATTTCAAGTAGTATTTAGCACTTTTTAACTACTAAGAAATTGAAGCACAATCACTTCCTGTGTAATGCTACTTAGGTCTGAGCAGATAAGGGCATTTCATATTATTGTTTCTAACATTAAAATTTTTTATTTAAAAAAACAGTTAATGTTAATAGAAATCACTAGTTCTGGCTTTTTTGTTGCATTTTGAACATATGAGGAGTTCATCAATTTAAACTAGTTTTTTGTTATTTTTAAAAAGAAGAACATAATCTTTTTACTTCTACATACCAGTTTAAAAAAAAAATCACTGATGCTATCAAAAGGTTCAGTACTGGAATCTTAACTCTTACGTAGGTGCAAGTAGTGCTTATTGCTGAAAATGCATGGAACATATACCTTCTTCTAGTTTTTTTTTTTTTTTTTTTTTGAGACAGAGTCTGGCTCTGTCACCCAGGCTGGAGTCCAGCGGTGCAATCTCAGCTCACTGCAACCTCTGGCCTCTGGGTTCAAGCAATTCTCCTGCCTCAGCTTCCCTAGTAGCTGGGGTTACAGGTGTGCACTACCACAACCGGCTAATTTTTGTATTTTTAGTAGCGAAGGGGTTTTGCCATGTTGGCTGGTCTAAAACTCCTAACCTCAAGTGATCCACCTGCCTCAACCTCCCAAAGTGTTGGGATTACAGGCGTAAGCCACCCGGCCTTCTACTGTTTATTTTCGGTTGAAGGGAACATGCAGTTCCTCTTAGGGAATTTTAGGCCCCATTACCCTGTAAAATGAATAGTTTTGAATAATTATTGTGAGACACCATTTAAAAAAACAATTTAAAATACTTGACTCCAAATTAATATACAAGTAACCTCAAGAAACTCAGTGCTAAAGGAAAACAGCAGGCAACTTCAGTTCAGAATTTTTCCATCAAACTTTTCAAGAATAGAGACTGGCTTAATACCACCTTTCTAAAACAAAACAAGTCATTTTAAAAGCTAAAGAACCCATGTTAATATAATTTGATTATAAAGTTAAAAAACCACAGTTATGTTTCCTCACCTAATTTAGAATTCTGAAAACATAATATCTTAGTGAGCATTAAAGGATACTTGAAATTAACCTGTCATAGAAAATTGTCTCTTGAGCTTTCAAATCCTATACCAATTCTATATCTCTTGTTATTTATTTATTTATTCATTTTTATCTATGTTTGAAGGTGAATTACATGGGACTATTTGCTTCTTTAACCTAATTTCAAATCTAAAGACAAAATTAAAATGCATTTTTTCCTATTTCCAGAAGAAATTGCCTCAGATGCTACTATCCTGTAATTCTCTTTCTGTTCAGCCCACAAAATAATAGTGTATTCTTCTTCCAAACTGTCTTATAAGGCAATACTAAAAAATTAAATAGATAAAAGTTACCATATAGGCTATGAAGATTGTTGCTTGTGGTAATTATTTATTTATTTATTGCATTTTAGATTTTGGGGTACATGTGAAGAACATGCAAGATTGTTGCATAGTTACACACATGGCAGCCTGATTTGCTGCCTTCCTCTTGGTAATTTTTAAGCTTGACTCTGAATAGACTTAAAAATAAGGGCACTTGGAAGAGGTGGCTCAAATTTTGCTCTTCAAATTTTAGGCTCATGCTCCTGAAATTTCAAAAGGCCTACACCTTAAGGTCAAAGCACTGATAGAAGCTTTATAGTCATTTCAGAAAAGCACATTGTTTTCTTCTTTAAATCATTCCTTAACATACTTTTGGAATGAAGGCAAAGAGAAACCAAGAATAAAACTAGCCAAGCACTCCAGCAATTGGGCTTCCTGCCTATTTTCCCTGTTCCAAAGAAAAGAGAGACACCATCCTGCAATAAATACTTCATGGACATCTGGACTTTTGCAGTGTCAGTCAGTATTTGATGCCCCATATCTCCCGGTTCTTTTTTTTGCCAATAGTTGGCCTGGCAATGGTAGTTAAATGGTAGCAATTAATCTGTAGAGGAGGAAAGGCTTCCGTTAACTGTTGAAGGGTGCTGTCTGGCAGGATTCCAAAGACTTGTAGTGTTTTTAGAGTGGGAATTGCATCAAGTTCATGTAAAGTTTTTGGTATATCACAGCACCGACTGAGTGATACGTGCTGGAGGTAGTTGAGCTGATAGAATATCTGAAAGCAGTCATTCTTTAGCCTTAGCATGACTCTTAAGTTTAGGTAGACATCTATACCATCATTGGGGCATCTTCTAACTAAAGTAGAGACATCAGATTTTAGGAGATTCTTTCAGCAGCCACTGAGATTCAGCTGGGTGATGCCTTCTGACAAACGCACAACAGCCACTTGCACACGCTTTTTCAGTGAGGTCATATCACCAGCAGAGGTTTAGCTCATCCAGTCTGGAACGGCTGGATTCAAAGAACCCAGAACACCCAGAAAGGTATAGTAGCACTAAATTTGAGATCTGTGCAAGATGATTGACGATGGGATCTGAAAGCCGTAGGTCTTCCAGAAAGCTTAGATTCTGCAACTTGGAGCCCTGAGACAGAATGCTATGGAGGGCAGACATATCTATAACTAAGTTCAACAGATCCTTCTGCTGTATATGAAAAGGGCTGAAATGTTCAACTAATGGTTGGTCATAAATGACTGTGGGCCAAGGAAGGCAATCGCCCCAGACTAATCATATCTGGGTGCAGATTTTTACCTGTGAGTTGTAAAGTCTGCCATAGAGATGCAAGAAATGCTATGGCTCAACAAATACCACCTCTTAAAACATCAGAGGCCTTTAGCAGCTCAAGGAGGCACAGATAGAAAGAGATCCCAAAAAGCAGCACATCTGGAAGCGAGTCTCATCAAACACCTGGAAAGTTCTCTCCCATTAATTTAGGCTTGTGGATGATCACAGTCTTTGTCATTTTTTTTCTCTTCAGCCATTTCCTTGGGGGGCCGTGTGATTGGCCCAGGTTTTAGAGCAGTTCCTTGGGGATGTTCTCACTGTCTGCCTCCTCCTTCTCCAGGGCAGAGACTCCAATGCCTGCCAGTTCAGAAGTCTTGCTGGAATTGCAACATTTGAAGTGCAATGGACACCCCTTTTATTGTTTTTTAAGGCCCATTTTTCCTTTCTGGAATTAAAATTATTTGATTTTTTAAGTGTATAAATTTATAGGGTACAAGTATAATTGTGTTACATGTATAAATTGCCTACTGGTGAAGTCAGGGTTTTTAGGTTAGTCATTACCAAATAATGTACATTGTACGCATGAAGTAATCTCTCATTATCCACCCCCTCCCATCCCATTCACTCTTCAGAGTCTCCATTTGTTTATTATTCCACACTCTAAGTCCATGTGTAAACATTATTTAGCTCCTACTTATAAAAACGTGTGATATTTGTCTTTCTGTGTCTGACTTGTTTCTCTTAAGATAATGGCCACCAGGTCCATTCATATTACTGCAAAAGACATGATTTCATTCTTTTTTATGGCTGAATAGTATTTCATTTTGTATATATGCCACATTTTCTTTATCCAGTCTTCTGCTGTTGAACACTTAGGTTGATTCCATATCATTGCTGGTGTGACTAGTGCTGTGATGAACATATGTGTGCATGTATCTTTTTGATATAATGATTTATTTTGGGGGGGGGTACTCAGTAGTGGGATTGCTACATTTAATTGCTACATCTATTTTTAGTTCGTTTAGAAATCTCCATACTGTATTCTCATAGAGGTTGTATTACTTTACATTCCCGCCAACACTATGTGAGTTCCATTTTCTTCACATCCTTGGCAATGTGTTATTTTTAATCTTTTCAATAATAGCCATTCTGACTGGTATAAGATGATATCTCATTGTGGTTTAAATTTGCATTTCTCTGATGATTAATCATGTTGAGCATTTTTTCATATGCCTATTGGCCAGTTGGATGTATTCTTTGAAAAATGTCTATTCATATCCTTTTCCCACTTTTTAAGGGATTATTTTTTATTGTTGAGTTGTTTGAGTTTCTCATAAATTCTGAATATTAATCCCCTGTCAGATGCATAGTTTCAAATATTTTCTCCCAGAATGACTAAATGAAAAAAAAAAAGAAAACTTTCCAAATTAAGTGTTGATTAGGATATTATATTAGTCAGGATTCTCTAATAAGACAGAACCAATAAAATATATATACATACCTATATATGTATGTACATATTATATATATGCATATTATTGTCTCTCTATATATAGAAAAAAATATATATATACACATATTATTGTCTCTATATATCTCTCTATATTTTTTTCTATATATAGAGAGAGACAGAGAGAGAGAGAGATATGGAAAGGGGATTTATTAGTAAAATCAGCTCACAGGATTATGGAAGCTGAGAAGTCTCATGACAGGCCATCCACAAGCCGAAGACCCTGGGACACTGGTAGCATGCCTGAAGACATGAGAACTCAGGTTTAAGTCTCACAGTTCAAAGGTCGAAGAGCTTGTAGCTCTGATGTCCAAGAACAGGAGAAAAAGAGAGTTTATTCTAGCTCCATGAGAGAGAGAAACTCGTTTGCTTTTCCTCCCTTTTTGTTCTAGCCAAGTGATATGGTTTGGCTGTGTCCCCACCCAAATCTCATTTTGAATTGTAGTTCCCATAATCCACAGATGTCATGGGAGGGGCCTGGTGGGAGGTAATTTCATTATGGGACAATTACCCTCATGCGGCTCTTGTGATAGTGAGTGAATTCTCATGAGATCTGATGATTTTGTAAGGAACATTTCCCCCTTTTGCTAAGCACTTCTCCAAGCTGCCACCATGTAAGGAAGATGTGTTTGCTACCACTTCCACTGTGGTTGTGAGTTTCCTGAGGCCTCCCAACCATGCTGAACTGTGAGTTAATTAAACCTCTTTCCTTTATAAATTACCCAGTCTCAGGTATGCCTTTATTAGCAGCATGAGAATGGACTAATACACCAGGCCTGCAGTCCATTGGATGGTGCCTGCCCACACCGAAGGCAGATCTTTTCCATTTAGAGCATGCAGTCTCACACCAGTCTCCTCTGGAAACACCCTTACAGACTCACCCCAAAATAATGCTTTACCAGTTCTCTAGATATTCCTTAATTCAATCAAGTTAACACCTAAAATCAACCACCACAGGTTTAAAGCAACTGGAATTCTTACACAATCCTGGTGGAAGTGTAAATGGGTAAAACCACTTTGGAAAACTACTTGTCTATTTTGATTAAATCTAAATATATGGTCAATAATTATGACCCAGCAATTCCAAATCTCACAAAATGAGTACATATATTCACCAAGAAACTTGGACAAGACATCTCAGAAGCATTATACCAGAGCCAGAAAAAATAAAATATTTATTGACACGGAATGGATACATAAACTGAGGTATATTCAGACAACTGAATATTTAGCTATGAAAATGAGCAAACTACTACCACAGGCAACAACTTGGATGAATCTCAGAAACATCATGTTATGTGAAAGCTGTTGGACTTATAAGGCTACACACTCTTTTTACATTTATATAAAGTTCAGAATCACAAAACTTACCTATGATAGTGAAAACCTTGGGAAAGGAGGGGAATAATGAGTTGAAAGGGGAATGAGGGAGGCTTTTTGAATTTGAGTCACTCTCTGTTTCTTGAGGTGAGTGATGGTTACAAGATGTTTTCATTCCGTGAAATTTTATTGAGCTGTATGCTTGCGATTTGTGTATTTTTTAAAATGCATGTTGTTATATTTTGGCACTAACATTTATTTAAAAAAACTTAGAAGCAATCCAGCAGAACCTACTGTGTTCTATAAAAATGATCAGAATATATGTGAGAGGAAATTTATATTATTTTAAGCTCTTACGGTAAACTTACTACCTACTACACAGTGGATTAATCTCATGAGGTAGGGATTGCCTTTTGGTAGATGAGTTGGGATTGGATTTTAGGTGTGTCTGATGTCAAAGCCCATGCTTAAAGCCACTGTCTTGTACAGCCTTCCATTATGATTAGATATTTTCTTCCTTATCTACTTACAACAAACAACTGTGGTTCCAAATATTTTCATTTCCTGTTTTATTTTATCACACTAAGCGATAGTGACATATTGTCCATATCCTTAATTGTGTTTCATGACACCAAAATAAAGTTGAAAAACATGTGTTTGCTCTAAACAAGGCCAAATAACTACTTTTGTACTTTTATGTATATATGTATATATTTATTATTTGTGTGTGTGCGTGTGTGGTGATCACAAAGCTTAGGTATATGTATGATGTATATGGTATACCTTTATATCTTTTGAATAATTCTTAACTTGTGTCATGGCACTTTTAATATTTTGCTCAGTATTTGATCATAGCTGAATACTGAGCAGACAATCTCACTGTCTGTGGTGGGCATTTAAGGTTTTTTTTTTTTTTTTTTTAATCTCCCTCAAGATGTACTAATTCAGAATCTTTCAGAGTATGCAGCAGTTTAATTTTTTCCAACATGCGTTGATTTGTACACAGAAATATTAAATTATATCTGTCATTGTTCAGCTGTTGCCCAATGATAACATTTGCTCAGTTCCCCTGGAGTGTTTTATAATTCCCGCCTCATTTCAACTGGCTCTTATGTTCATCCCTCTTCTGGTTGTTAATAAATTGGGGAAAGTGCAACACCACCAGTCATACGTATGACTATACCATCGCCCTGTTAGCCTCTTATACACACTGAAATTTGGTCATTTATTTTTACTATTAGCTTTCCACCTCTTACATACTTTATAAGCCACAGCTAAAGTGACACATGCTCACCCTTTAGATACTGAATTTAATATATAATCACCCAAGAATGTGAGGATTCTACTGTTTTTATAGAGGTAATTACTTTTTTTCCCCTAGAGGGTAGCCATTTAGTTTACCTACTGAATATCATAGATAATAATTGACTATTTTTCCTTAAAAAATACTTTGCCAAGTATTCCAGCCCTTCTCATATATTCACTCTTATTCCTTTAACTGACTAAATGCATCTGACATATTTATTACCGAAGGCATATATTCATAAGACGCTTTACAGAATAAATGCTTAACCCATTATTTTATGAAGCAATAGCTTAGAAAGCTGCATCAGAATAATATATAGAATAATATATATTTTTTTCATTTGCTTATATGATATATTTTCTTCACTTAATTTTTTAGAGACTATACTAACAGAATTACTAAAATGACAAAAACCAATACGGTATTCTCTCCCAATAAAAATGTTTGAAAAATTAATAAATTCATATGACAGAGCAGTTAAATTTTTGGCATCCTTAATATTGCAATGCATAGAGCTAGCTGAAAAGAGTATTAAGTAATCATTATCTATATTATGGACAATAGTAGATCCTCGTTCTGTTCAGGTAGATGCAGCCAACTAACGAACCTTCCTTTATTATAGAGTCTATGTGCTAATTATAGAGTAGCTACAAAAGTTGAAACTTGTTCAAAGTTAGAAACGATGATACACCCACATCCTCTCTCAGCCACCTTTCAGTAACCTGCCTATTTCAGAACTCGGTAGCTTCAGCTCATATTATTATTATAGCTTTCACTTTCTTTCTTTCTTTCTTTCTTTCTTTTTTTTTTTTTTTTGCAAGATACTTGGGAAAGGTGAAATAGAATAGAAAATCAGTACATCACAATGGTATTTCTGCATTGCCTGTAGGTTTAATATTTTGATTTGTTTCTCATGTAGTCACTTGGTTATAAATCCAAACGAATATTTTTAAATCAGTCTTGGAAGAGAAATGCCTTGAAAAAATCTACCAAGCTTTATTTGTGAAAAATGTAATGAAAAGTTTAAGGAAGGAGAATGAGGGCTTACAATACCAAGATTTTCATGAAAATTAATCTAACCTATTGCTAAACTCAAATTCCAAGGCTGAGTTTTGAAACACACTTTCTTATGGCATTATAGCTAATCTGTGATGACTGTTACATAAATAGCTTTTTTGCTCTGCACCAAATACAAGTGCTCTCATTTCCAAATCCCTGAAAAACTGTTAAGACATCGAATAAACAAGAATCATTTTAAAAGAATAGACCATTGCTACAATCAAGTCAATTTCAGCATTCTTTTCCCAGAACTATTTTGCATATTGGGTCAGACAACAGTTTTAGTCTTAGTAACTGTCTATTTTGGGAGCTCACCTACAATCTGGTGACATTATGGAAAAAGCATGAAATTAGAACTGTAATATGAATAAAAAAGGCAAACATCTAGAGTTTAAAAGATTATCTTTGTACTTAGCTACTTGTCATCTATAAAGGTACTTTTTAAGCACTAATTAATCCACTTAAAACCTTTATGAGCATGGCTGGACTAGGAGAAAAACAGAGTTTTGAGGAGAGAAAAGTGAGAGGTTCCTATTGGAGTTATATTTTTTCCATAGCTCATCTCAAAGCAGAATCTCCTAAATAGGTAAGTCAATTAAATTCCTCTTATCTGAACAGTCAGGCTGTTCAGCAGATAAAGAAATTCTATTTTGCTTGAAACCCCTAGGGATAACCTAAAGCATTGTTCCACAGTAAGCCAAAGTCTCAAAATTGAGAAATCAAGGGAGCCCGGAATCTTCTTAGATTTTTGGACATCTTCAGGATCAGCGATGGATGGATTTAAAGCCAAATAACACTGATTCTGACTAGAATCGGACATATTTCTAAGAAAATAACCAGTTGACTCCCCATGTCTAATTCCTTGCAGGTCAATAATTCGTTTCTGACTATGGCAGTTTCGATCAAATTTTTGGGGTTACGGAATGCATGTGAGTGTCACCGACTGCCACTGGCAGGTCTGCGGCATAAACAAGAGAGAAGACCAAATAATAGGGGAGAAGTTGTTGTGGTCGAAGATCACCAACTACTTCTTCCCCCACCCCACCCCGGAGACAGAGTTGTGCTGTGGTAGCCCAGGCTGGAGTGTAATGGCGCGATCTCAGCTCACTGCAACCTCCATGTCCTGGGTCCAAGCCATTCTCCGTCTCGGCCTCTCTAGTAGCTGGGATTAGAGTATTTTTAGTAGAGACGGGGTTTTGCCATGTTGGTCAGGCTAGTCTTGAACTCCTGACCTCAGGTGATCTACCTGCTTTGGCCTCCCAAAGTGCTGGGATTGCAGGCATGAGCCACTGCACACATCCTGCCAACTAATTCTTAAGATGCAAGCCATAATTTTCACCACTGGCTCAGAGGACAGTGAGGTAAATTTACTAGCCACCATATATACACGCATATATATATATATATGCGTGTATATATGTATATATGTGTATACACATTATATATATATAGCCGGGAGTGGTGGTGGTGGTGCATGCCTTTAGTCCCAGCTACTTGGAAGGCTGAGGTGGGAGTTTCAGCCTCCCGCCTCAGCCCAGGGGTTGGATGCTGCAGTGCCTATGATCATGCCACTGCACTTCAGCCTCGGTGACAGTGAGGCCCTGTCTCAAAACAAACAAACAAACAAACAAACAAGGAAACAAACAAAAACAACCAGCATTACATGTGACCCCTCTTGGAGGGTGATGGGTTAATCTATTTATGCACAGAAAAGTTCTGCAAGCATATATCACAAATGGAAACTGGTTATCACTGGTGGGATTATGATTATCCCTATTTTCTAAAATGTGTAATACTGATATAATAATACAAATCTTTGAATGCATGGAATAACAAAGATTACAATAGACTAAAGGATTTCATGATTTAGAAAGATATACAAGTCCTATTTTCCCTGGAGACTCACCCTTGTTCATGCATCACAGAAGAAACCTCCAACAGCATTATTACTGGCACTTCCTGACAACAATATTTCTTACTGAGTTTTGTATAAGTAATGAGTTGTCAAATTGAGTATTTTAAACTCTCACATAAAACTCTTCAAATGTGAGAAACGTGGCTAAAGATCCACATGTCTGTAAGATTGCTTTCAGGGTTTTACCAATTACAATAATAATTAAACAAATAATTGATATGGATTCTCAAAGCCTGGTGTGCTTTTTAGTTAGCTATGCTAAAGAGGAACTAGGGAGAAAATTCTCAACAGAAACAGCAGAACAGAGGGCCAGTATCTTTAATCTTCCTGTTAAAGACCCTCTCTTTTCTCCATATGGCAAGGCAAATAATGTATATGTGGCCAACTCTAGATTATGCAAGGTCATGAGGAACAGAAACAACGTGGATAATTGAAACCCGCTGAAAATCCAGAAACCTAATTTTACCTAATAGTTGCAACCACCTCATGGACAGTACCCTTCCATAGAGCTGCTAATAAGAAGCATAATTGAGTGGTTTGAGTTCATCTGCTTTCAGTTATCCTTTGCAGGTGCTAATGAACAGTGAAATGGTCAAAGGGATGTCAGCCAAAGGAAGTGGTAGGAGAAAATGCAGAACATGGATAACCCAGAAACTGGATAATCAGCCTCAAAATGGCTGAGTTAACTGCAGTGAGAATCAGCTATTAACAAAATTCCATGAGGATATATGTCACTAAACCGTATCTTTATATTAAGGCTTTTCACATGTGCATATTCTAGCTTGGTTAACATGAATTACAAGTTCTCTATATCGCAGCAATTTTTCTTGGTGGCAATGATAGGATATTTATCATCAAAGTACAGCGAATCAACTGCAGGCTCCTCTGCTAAATATGGCCAACAGGCTGCTTATGAGTATCTGGCAGACAGCCCTGCTTTTAGACCACTTGAAATGTTATTGACTCACCCCCATGCCTTTCTGGGAGAGAATATAAGCATTGCTGGTATCTGATCATTTAAAAAAAATTATCGTTGCAAATTCATGTTTTAGTAAACAGCATTTTGAAAGCATTGTTATGGTGCAAACATTTTGTGGCTTATGATAAACATTTGGTTTCCAAAAATTGTCAAAAATAAATGTTTTTAGAGTACAATTATTTTCAAGTATTATACAATAAACTGTAATATTGGTAACTAAAACTGTATCTATGTTTGATTAGTAATAGAGTACAATTATTTTCAAGTATTACACAATAAACTGTAATATTGGTAACTAAAACTGTATCTATGTTTGATTAGTAATTAAGTTCCCAAATGGTTGTGAAAGTAATTTCCTTTTATAAGGACGTACTTTCGGACAAATTACTCGATACAGTCACTAATATTCAGAACTTCAACTATATCTATATATGATTATTAATGCAGCTCTCTATAGTAGTAACAAAAATGATTTTCATTTATGACAGTAGTTGAAAACGAAGTACACTGTAAACTATCTGGTATTTGTAAATAAAACTGTATCTGCACATGAATATTAATTGTTTTCTATAGCAATTGTGAGAGTAATCTCCATTTATAGCAGTCATTTTGGGTAAATGAGATTTTTAATCATTTTAACATCAAATGTTATTTCTTGATCTTGTTTTGTGATAGTGTGTCCCTTTGCCGATATTGTGAGCGAATGGATGAATGACCTAGTTGTGTATAATGTGCATTGTTTAAGCAATTTGAATATTCTGGACTACTGCTTAACCGAAAGAGAAAAAGTAATTTTCTTTTTTATTTTTGAGATGAAGTCTTGCTCTGTCACCCAGGCTAGAGTGCAGTGGTGTGATCTCTGCTCACTACAAAGTCCTCCTTCTGGGTTCAAGCAATTCTCCTGCCTCAGACTCCTGAGTACCTGGGATTACAGGCGCCCGCCACTGGAACCACCTAATTTTTGTATTTTTAGTAGAGACGGGGGTTCACTATCTTGGTCAGGCTGGTCCCAAACTCCTGACCTGGTGATCCACCTGCCTCGACCTCCCAAAGTGCTGGGATTACAGGCGTGAGCCTCCTTGCCCTGCCCTGAAAAAAAGTAATTTTCAATTCAATTACAGGTAACATTCACAAACTATTTAACTGAAAAATACAAGTCCCTAAATTTCTGCTTTATTGCAAATTTAGGTAAACTATAGTCCTCTTCAATTTGCTTTTATGAAATACAATGACATAAGTAGATGAGTAGTAAAATGTATTTATATTGAGCACTTGCTACGTGCTTTACCTGATAGTGTTTTATGTGTCTTAACTCATATAACGCAGTCGGCATTCTGTATCCATGAGTTCCACATCTGTGGTTGGATTCAGCCAACCACAGGTGGAAAATGTTGGGGAAAAGGATGATTGTGTCTGTAGTGAACCTGTACAGACATTATTTGTTAAACAATACAGTAAAATAGCTATTTACATAGCATCTACAGTGCATTAGGTATTATAAGTAATCTAGAGATAAAGTATATAGGAAGATGTATGTAGATAGATTAGATACAAGTACTACACCACTTTATATAATGGACTTCAGCATGCATGGATTTTGGCATGTGAGCGAGAACCTGGAACCGATCCCCCATGGATACTGTACTTGCAAAAAAGAAAAAAGAAGAAGAAGAAGAAAAGAAAAAAAAAAAAAACTATGGGGGAGATGATACATATATCTGTAATTTATTACACATGAGAAACTAAGATTAAGTAATTTGTCAAAATTCATCTAGAGCTCAGTGGTAGGACTGAGATTCCAAACCAAGCAGTTGACCTCTGGAGTCAAGCTTTGTAATACTCCACACTGTACTTCTTCACTTAGGTTTCTGTTGCCTAAAGTATATAGGCCAAGTATTACTACCTTTTAAGTACTCCAGAACCATCTTCCAATTTTTGCATCTGTTCGTTTGACAAACGTGTCTTGCATTCATATAGGCCCACAGAAACTCTTTTTTGCACATAGATTTTGAATAACTTTCCATGTGTTTATCAACTTGATTTTTCCCTCAGTTAATCATTCCAACCTTTTTATTTTTTAATCTTCCCAATTTGATGCCTTCAGTTCCCTCATGGACATGAATTTGTACTAAACAAATAAACAATAAGGAACTTATTATAATACACTGCATTTGCAAAGCACTTTCACATGCTTGCTCTCATTTTGTTCTCACAGGTTTGTTTGTTATTTTTTAATTATAAAAGCTATTCAAGTATAGCAGGAGTCCTAGAGTGAGAGGCTAAGTTGTGATAGTACACACTGTGGATTCAAACATGTCCAGGCATATCTAGATGCCCAGCAGGGAAAACACGTCAGGGGTTTATTTATATGGGGGCTTCAGGACTCTGATGTGAGCTATAATAACTGGAAAAATTGAAATTGATATCTTCCCACAGCACTAAGCCATCTCCCCAAGTTTTGGAAGAATAAGAGCTCTCCCTTGAACAAGAATTTGGTTGAATAGATGGAAAGAAACTAGCTATGAGGTGACAGAGTGGTGAAGTAAACTATTTTGATCAGAAAAATGTGATCTGATTTAGAGGGGTAAGGGGTGGTTGAGTAGAGCACGTAGGGATCTGTGCTGTGCTGGAGGCTGTGGGTCAGGATGTTGGTTCAGGGCTTTGATAGATAATAGTTCAAATGAAAGAGCTTTAGCATTAGAGTGAGCCTAATAACTTGAAAGCACAAAGAAGTACTATTAGTGGCTTAGAAATACATTGATATACAAATAAGAGCAGAAATGAGTACTGAAATGAAATGGAAAGGCAACCAAGGCTACAACATTGCGGCTGGCATGCAGAGGTATTATGGAAGCAGTAATTGCTATTAGGGAACGAGTCTGGAGAAGGAAAGGCAGAGATGACAAAGGCCATAGGAAGAGGAAAATGATCACTAGCCACTCCTAAACCACGTGAGTTCCTCTTTGAACCTGTCCCACCCTCCTGAAGCAGGAGAGAGGGATTGAAAGGAGGATTGGATTCCAGAGACTCAGCTATTGGAGGCTGAGAGATTGATTGGATTTTACTATTATTGTGACTCTCTTAGATCACCATTCATGCCACTTCACTGGTAGAGTCCAAAGTAATTAAGGTTACAAGCATATTGCCGATATGTGTAATTACGTTTTTTTATTACTACCAAACCCAACCAACCTAGACAAGTCTTCATTCAATTTGCCACATCCCAATTTTATGTAAACACAGTTTCTGAAGTCATCTTTACCCCTACTGTCAGTTCTCTTCCTCTTTTTCCACAATTTGTTTTACTATTTTCTCCTTTATTTTACACAATTATTGAGTGTTATTTTTAATATAGCATGTAAAACACTACCAAGCCACATAATAGGAAAGGGGATATGACAGGGCACTTTCAGCCTATCAAAGGAGCCAAAAATGCTCCCGAATTATAAAATAGCATCCAGGTGATGGAGAAGTTTAGGAATAATACTGAGTAATGGCTGAATATGAACCTTCTTATGTTCTAGTCCCAAGTTGGTAGAGAGGCCATTTTTGTATTCTAGTCTAGTGACATAGTCAGTATTAGTCCTGCCTGAATCAGAAAGCAGGCGAAATGAATAGTTATTTCCTTTTTCGGATCTCTTGCATACATATATAAACTTCAGATTTTTGCTACCTTGGATAATATTTATGCTGAAGATCATAGATCCAAGGAGCCTCCTTTAAGCTGTAGCTTGGCATGGGGCAAGTGTAGGTCTAGCCTATGGCCTGCAAAGCATGGAGGCACGGTAGCAAAGCTGGTTTGAAGAACCGAAGAAGTCATATAAAGAGCCTTGTCAAAAGAGAAGGAAAGAGAGGTAAAAAGCAGGAGTTAAGCAATCTGACTGCAATCAGAAGGCTGCCAAGATGGAAGAACCATTCTCAGACATGATTAGGAGAAGAATTCCAGGAAATATTACCTTTATGTGTTGCAATATAGAACCAGTAGCCTTTTGTGACGCATCTGTGACCTCACCTGTGGGTAGGAAAGGAGTTACTAAATTACCAAGCCTGATTAGATTCAGTCTATGTGACTGTTATTTCTTCCAATTATTTGGCCAACTGATTTTAAAAGACTTTTATTTTGGCATATTTAAATATTGGGAAGTGGCACGTCTACTCCTCACAGATTTCTTTTGAGAAGGGTGCTGTTATACTCACCTGATTCTTCCTTTCTTTCAATGCAGAGGGAAACAAGAGATGGAGGAGGAGAATTCTGATGCTGAATCAAGGGGGTGGCCCATCCTAGCATGTGTTGGAGATGCTCTTAAAGCTCAACCATCTAGAAATGACATAAATAAATGGGTGACTGAACATATGTATGATGATCACATACAAAATAAAAACTCATGTCAATACTGGTGTCAGATAAAGTATAATTTAAGAAAAAAATTTAATGGGACAAAATAAGTTTATACTGATTTAAAAAAATGAAAATATTTCAGTCATGCAATTTATACACTAAAATATAACATCAAAATTCATTCAACATCTGTTAACGATGTTAAAAATAAAAAAGAAATGGACAGAAACAGAATTGCAAGCTTAACATACCATTAAAGCCTCTAACTACCAAGTAGATTAAGAACATGGAAATATGAGCACAGGAATATTCACTGCATTATAGTATGTAATGTCAAGAAATTGGAAATCTAAGTGTCCATCAGGACACTATTGGCTAAGTATATTATAATCCATACAATAGACTGTAATAAAGCCCTTAATATGTGATGTCTCTATAATAACATAGAAGGATGAATTTGCTATCTAATTAGGGGGGAAAATCAGAGTAATATGCTTAAGATAATGCTATTTTTTTTCATTCCATTCTCTAGCCTGAGTTAATGCTATTTTTGTAAACACAAAATATATTTTGTGGATATATACACATATTCTCTATGTAAGCATATATTGCTAAAAGTCAGGGAAACTCTAAGAGAAACTGTCACTTTTTTACTCTCTGTAAATGGTTGTCATTTCATATTGTGTGCTTGTGTGCTTGTATTTTATTTTACTACATTTAGAAAATAATTTTTAACAAACAATTATAGACAACTTGAGAAGAACTATAACTGTAGGCTAAACTAAATCATAAGTACAGAAGAATTTCTCCCAGGAAATTCTCTCTTTGCAAGTTTGCAGGCAAATTCCCACACAATGTAGTCTAGTGAAGATCATTCAAATGACTACAATCACCTGGAACGGACTTCAGTTTTTGTTTCCCCTTTTTGGGAGAGTTTCATGAGTATATTTTGTGACTTTCCAGCATCTGAACCTCTTGTTTATGTTTGAGGATTTCCTCATAGCATGAGTATGGAGAGAGGGCAGGGCTTGGCTTCCACTACAGGAACTGAGAAGGCCAGATACTCATTATCTCTGCCTCCAAGCCTAGGTAATCATTATCTCTGCCTTCAAGCCTAGGTAAATGACATAGGCTAAACCTATCAGATTCTCTGATCAGGAGCTTGGAATCTAAAACAAAGAAACAGGAATGGTGAAGACTTCCTCACAGTGGATGTTGACTGCAGTATCCAGTATCTAATGGTAGCAATTCCAGTAGTGTACTCAACAGACTGTTTCAATGGCATGAGGTAGGCTGTAGTGCTGAGCCCTATTCTCCTGCGGTTCTTGCATTCACACTGATGATAGGTATTTGATCTTCCCATGAATTCTATTAAATATCTATCATTCTTCCAATAAACTCCATGTTTGTTTATATTAATCACAATCATTTTCTGCTGCTTGAAATTAAGACCCCTGTTTGTATACCTACTCAATGTATTTTATAGTCAGCATAACCTTGATGACAAAATGTTAACAAGATACACCAAATTCACTTATCAATATAGATTAAAAATATAAGTAGATTAAATTTGATATTACTGGAAATAATCTATCATAACTATACAAGGCTTATTTCAGGAATACAGAGCAATTTCCCAGACAAGCTATTTATATGTAACATCAATAGATGAAGATAAATTATTATCTCCATAGATGCCTTAGGTAAAGTTTAATACTCATTCCTTCAATTGAAGAATAATTAATAATTAAGTACTTATATGTTTTTGCAGTGGGCATTTTGGGGACTTCAGCTTCCATCCATATAGAATATCTACTATGGGACTTACCTTCCTGTCATAAGCAACTAGAAAGATGCACAAAATAAATGAAACAACATTTTTCAGACGTTGGACCATAGTCTGTACAGGTTTTTGATCCCTGAGAGGAGGAAAGTAAATGAGGGGAGACCTACCACTACCTTAACTTTCCTGACAGTGGCACATGGAGAGAGAATCTCACTAAAATGAGGAGATAGAGATCAGGATTGCAGGAGGCCAGTGCAACTAGAATTTGTGAGGCAGAATACTAGTAGGAGGAAGCTACGTAGAGAAATGGCTCTGGAAGTCTACACGGGAGTCTCATATCTTTGGCTGAAACCAATCTGTGCATATGTTGAATGAAACTCCATCAGGTTGGCCAGAGAACAACTCTTAGGAAAAGGACAATTACCAGGAAGCTGTATGCCAAATAGTTTCAAGAGTTCACACAGGGCTGAGAATCATTTTGGTTCCTACTGGCCAGAAGAGAGAGACATTGTTGAATATCCAGGGCATTCAGCAGAGATCTCAGAAGATCATACTTTAGTACTGGGCCTAAAAAAATGCTTAAAAACAAGCCTCAAAAGCGAAGATGATGTTCATCTTCCTTAACTGCCTGCCAGAATAAAGCCCTATGTTCTTTAAAGGAAAAAATCAGCCTTCTACATCATAACATTCACAATGTCCACCATCCAGTAAAATAATTACTTGACACAAGAAGAAGCAGAAAAATGTGACTCATAAGCAGAAGAAAACAGACCCTGAAATGAGAGATGATGTAATGTATAAACATTATATTATTAGAACATTAAATAATTAGGAATAAAAGTGAAAAATAATTGGACACTTCTTGTTGGAGTTATTCTCATTCTTATAAAATTAATGAGGACATTAAAACAGCTATGATATATATATTCCATACCTGTGAGGAGGTTTAAAAAAACTATGAACATAATGCGAAGAAAAATGGTAGCTGCAAAAGAGACTTAATGGAACTTGTAGTGATGAAATATACAATATCTGAAATGAAAATTACATTGGATAGGATTAACAGCATAGACATGGCAGAAGAAAAGGTCAATAAACTCAAAGACATAGCCAAACAACTATGCAAATTGAAACACAAGAGTGGGAAAAATCCCTTATGAAAGCAAAAGGTGCCTCAGTGACTATATCAAGTAATCACCACATCAAGCAGTCTAACATACTCGTAAGTGGAGTCCAAAAAGACTGAAGATGGAGGAAGATATATTTGAAAAAGTAATGGCCAAACACTTTCAAATTTGATAAAAACTACAAATGCACGCATCTAGGAAACTCAACAAACTCACAGCAGGAAAAATAAAGTGGCTGTTTGTTTTACTGTTCCCCGAACCCTGGCTTCTGAACTGGCTTTTATTCTGATTGCTTAGCTCTGTTTTTCCTTGCTTCTGGCTCCCTGATCTAGTATCTTTTCCGATTTCTCAAAACTGATTGCCATCTGGACCAAAGGAATGATAATATCCATGTTGCCAAAGGGGAGATGTATAAATTAGTAAAATCCCCCTTTGACTACTCTGGAACTCTCCCCTTAGGTAGGAGGTCTCTGTAATCTCTACCTGCCGCCATGTCATGTTGGACTTTGGCACTTCAGTCAAGTCCTGTGGGCCCTAACAATAACTTTGTGTTGTTAGGTTTCTTTTATAGTGTACCTGGTCAGATTACTATCCTAATGTTAGTGAAATGTTTTGAATAATAAGAACTGTGTCTATAATTATTTCTATTCTTGAAATGTCTATTCAGTTCCTTGCATATAAGTCAATCGATAAATATATGCTTATTGGTTGATTAGACCACTGGTGTCTTCAAACTCCAGCATGCATCAGAATCATGTGGAGGGCTGATAAATCACAGATTACCAGGCTCATCCCCAGAGTTTATGATTCATTAAATCTTGGGTGAGGCCTAATAAGTTGCAGTTGTAACAAGTTCCCAGGTAATGCTGATGTTGCTTGTCCTTCAACCACACACTAACAATTACTGATTTAGACTATGTTTGTGAAATTCAACTGTTGAGAAATCTTATATGTATTTTAAGCGTCTCTGAATCCTCTGTCTTCCATATAAAAATTCCTTCTCTCAGAAAAATAGCTCTTCTTTCTAACATGTATTTTGCATCCTTTCTATATCTCTTATAATAATAATCATAGTCTTTATTATTTATAAGTTATTTATATAATGTCTTTATCTTGAATACTAGATAGTTTTAGAAGATAGAAGCCAATTTTGAAACCATACACATAGTATCTGGTCAATGCTCAGTAAATGTGTGTTGATATTAATAGTAAACAAATAAATAACTGCATAGTAGAGACTGGCTGCAGAACTGCTGCTTCAAAAGCTAGACCAGGCTGGACATGCCAGCTCATTCCTGTAGTCTCAGCACTTTGAGAGGTCAAGGTGGAGGACTGCTTGAGGCCAAGAATTTGAGCACAGGTTGGGCAACATAGCCAGATCCTTGTCTCTACAAAAAAATTTTCTTTAAATTTTAAAAGCTGGCTGGGCATGGTGGTTCATGCTGTAATCCCATGACTTTGGGAGGCTGAGGTGGTCTGATCATCTGAGGTCAGGAGTTTGAGACCAGCTTGGCCAATATGGTGAAACCCCCTTTCTACTAAAAAGAAATACAAAAATTATCCAGGCATGGTGGTGGGCACCTGTTATCCCAGCTACTTGGGAGGTTGAGGCAGGGAGAATTTCTTGAACCTGGGAGGTGGAGGCTGCAGTGAGCTGAGACCGTGCCACTGCACTCTAGCCTGGGTGACAGAGTAAGACTCCATCTCAAAATAAATAAATAAATAAATAAATAAAATTAAAAAATAAAAAGCTGGACCAATTAGCAATTGCTATTTTTTTCCAAATATGTACCATAATGTGTATATTCCTATATAGAGAAAACAAATTGCTTATTATACAACAAACCCTAACATGAGGTGTCTAATCATTCTTCACTGTTAGTGTTAATTATCATTAGTGGCACATGTTTTCTAACTGCTGAGAAAGGTCAAATATTCCTTCAACGTTTCCGTCTTGTAGAAGAAACAACTCTCTAATAAGGGTAAAGAACATATAATTCTCAATAGCTAGAGTTTTGGTTTGAGAAACAAAGAAGTAACAGTTCAAGCTTCAGGTGTGCTCTCAGATGAGAGGTGTGATATGAGCCTCCTCCACGTTGGCAACCCACTCATACTCTTTTTTTGGTAAAACCAAGTGAACATAAGTTTAGTGTCTAGGGCACAGGAGGCAGTTTTAAGCAAGTTCTAATCTAGGTTTCTCAGAGAAGATTTTCTGTTTGTCCATCTTCCCACTATCACGGTAAGACCTGAGGGTAGAAGGAAGAGAAGGGTCAAGACTGTGGAATGATCCTAAGAAAAAAGGCCAAGAAGTCACTCTTCTTACTTCTAGTCTGAGTCATAGTCTAGGTGGAGGTTGGGTATATAAAGAGCCATCTTCATTCACATGTGGTCCCGCTCAATTTAACCTGAGGTTATATAGAGATTTAAGGCCACAGCTGTAGTTAGAATGCAGTGTGCATTTGTCCAGTGTGTCCTTTGTGCAATATATACTCCTCATGAGCCTTGTACAGGAGCAAGCAGCATGATGGATTCTGAAGATTTGAAGATTTGGGATTCCAGCCATCAATCTTCTCATAAGTGCTATGACAAACATATGTGTCCTATGATGCATCTGATTATAAATATCTCAATCGATAATGAAATAGTGCCATTACTTTTAATTTAACAAGAAAATTGTTAAGATTCATTTTCTCTTTGTAAAAGAAAATTTGATGGTCATGCTATCAAATTTTGTCGGTTACAAAGCCTGAGCTTTGCAGTAGATATTATAAATATCACAACAACAAACTGGATTGTTTATCCTAACATAGGTTACCTATTGTCTATTCTCCTAGAACAGGGGACCCCAACCCACAGGCCACGGACCGATTTGTGGCCTGCTAGGAACCGGGCCGCACAGCAGGAGATGGGGAATGGGTGAGTGAGCATCACTGCCTGAGCTTCCCCTCCTGTAAGATTAGCTGCAGCATTAGAGTCTCATAGGAGTGCGAACCCCGCTGTGAACTGCGCATGCGAGGGATCTAGGTTGCGCACTCCTTATGAGAATCTAATAATGCCTGATGATCTGAAGTGGAACTGTTTCAACACCCTCTCCGTCTGTGGAAAAGTTGTCTTCCAGGAAACCGGTCCCTGGTGCCAAAAAGGTGGGGAGACCGCTGTCCTAGAGGACACATCTCTTCTTTAAAGTCTCTGTTTCTTTCTCTATCAGTGATTGAGTTGGTATCATGAAGAGTTAGTTTATCATTAGTGTCAGCTTATCAATAAAATTATTTTCATGGGCAAGTGTAAATGACCCTATATTATTCTAAAATAGCACAGTTGGAATAAATTATAACCACATTTCTTTTATGCTGAAATGAAAGGTTTTTCCTCAGATCTCTACTCACACAGAACTATTGAACGTGTATTTTTGGTTTGTTTTGTTTTGTTTTTGAGACGGAGTCTGGCTCTGTGCCCAGGCTGGACTGCAGTGGCCCGATCTCAGCTCACTGCAACTTCCGCCCCCCAGGTTCAAGAAATTCTCCTGCCTCAGCCTCCCGAGTGGCTGGGATTACAGGCACGTGGCACCACATCCGGCTAATTTTTTTTTTTATTTTTGTATTTTTTGTAGAGACGGAGTTTCACCGTGTTAGCCAGGATGGTCTTGATCTCCGGACCCCGTGATCCGCCCACCTCCGCCTCCCAAAGTGCTGGGATTACAGACGTGAGACACCGTGCTCGTCCTTAAATTTTTTACTACACCATCTTTATTGGTTTCTTTCTATCCTCCATTTCATTTACTGATCTGCATTTCTGTTTATGCCAGCATCCTCTAATAATGCCATGACTTGCTCAGCAGAATCCTACCACTTCTGGCGGCTGACCAAGCTTATACAATGTGCTTTCACATAAAAGCTTCCTCATTGCAGACTGCTATGTGAACTATTTTGGTAGGGATTTTATAATGCTGCTTTGTAATTAAATGAATGAAAATTAAGGATCTGATTTCAAATTAGCTTGTACAAAGTCATTATCTATCATTCTGACCAGAAAAGAAGTATGCTATATATCATTTGAATAACACGCTACTGGGAAAGACATGTCACTTATCCTAAGTCTTAACAGTGTATTCATATTTTAACATAGTCTATGTTTAATTAAGTGTAGGAATATATATAAAAAGCATAAATCACTTGTGAAGATTCATTTCTTAAACTAAGATAGCATCTACAAGCTTCCATGTAATTTACTAAATAAAAATACTACTATAATTTAACCTAAAGCATTTGGAATGAGCTCATCATCATGTATTTTGAGGGCGACATATTTCTGAAGGTTTAAAAATGTTTAGTGATGACGTTGAAATTTTTAAAATTGTGAAAACTCAAGTGTGCTTATATTTCACTATTCTTTCTAATAAAAATACTGAGAAGCAATTAATCAATCTTTCATGGATATAAATATAAAAGTGAATAACTTTTCTAAAACAGACAACTACTGTAATGTGAACAGACCCGAAACACATGCTTTCTGATATCT
Organism: Saimiri boliviensis; assembly: GCF_048565385.1. Classification (NCBI taxonomy): domain Eukaryota; kingdom Metazoa; phylum Chordata; class Mammalia; order Primates; family Cebidae; genus Saimiri; species Saimiri boliviensis. Next base: position 136,217,576 of record NC_133470.1, read on the forward strand.
TCCATGAAATAACATAGTACCTTCTTTTGTATAGTGTTTTCTAGGCATAAATTAAAAGTAGCTGCATGACTATTACAGTTAGACAATTATCCAAATGTTGATTTTGAAAATCCATTGACATATACAATAAATATTATATAGTGTTTACTTTTCACTGCCAAATAAGTGGAACCTGCATTAGCACTGGGTCGTAAGTCCAAAAATGTATCCTTTTACCATGGGTGTGTGGGCCTATGAACACACTTGCACACATAGAATGAGACAACTTCTTGACAACCGAAAGGAATTCACCAGTGATCAGTCACTGCTGTCAGAAGTAAGAGGTGGTTAAGGGAGTGCTGGTAAATCCCACCTCCCACGCACACTTTTCTGACAACTGGAATGTGATCCCAGCAGAATGAAAAAGAAACAAATGTGTCAACTATAATGACAGTAGAATTAATGCCTGAAGGACTAGCTCAGTCTCTCTGTCACCTGGCCCAACTGATCATGTAGTTGCTCCGTTTGTATTGACAAGTAGTGTGTCGATCTGCATTTTGTATCTAGGACGTTGTGTGGTTTTGTGGACTTGGATATATTCATCTCTGTTTTAGAAGCAATTTTATTGAGACTATATAATAATGACCATAATTAGAATATTAAAATTTGGATAGGTTATTATATTCCAAACATGGGGAACTTTGGTCATCAGCTTATGATACAAATACACTTGTAATCCACTTATTCAATGTTCAGATTCAGAACTCAACTGAATCTATGACCTTTAGAAAATTATAACTTTTATGTTAGAAAGTAGGACCAAAAAAATCACAATTAAGCAATTATAGAATCCACTAATGTCAGCAGATTTCCATTATATAATAGAACCTGTATGCTTAAATATAGGCCCACCTGTTACATTAGACAACTCTTAAAGTCTTTGCCAAGGCTCTTTTTCCATATCAAACAATGTGATTATATCATTCAGTGAAAGTTTATCTCTCTGGTGGTTTGATCCCTTCCCTCAAATCAGATGGAAAAGCCTTAAAGAAAACATTAATTTCTATTATTTGTTGCACTTTAGGTCAATTCATTGAATTTAAAATATATAGTACCATGTTTGTATATAAAATAAAACAACTAAGTATGAATGCATTGTATATCCTTCTCATTTTAGTATATAACTGCTGATTTTTAAAATCCACAAATATTGTGGATTGTGGATGCAAAAGATTTTCTTTTACAGATACAATTCTTGTTTTTGTAAAAAAAAAATACAATTCTTATATCTATAAATGAAAGTATATTTTGAGTTTGATACAACTAGACAGAAAAAGGCTGAATTTTATGGTTTCTTTCAAGAAATGAATGTATTATTTAAGAAATCACCCTGTTCCTGGGTTATAGAAAATGGTAATATGGCCCCAACACTATTTTAAAATTAGGGTGAAAAAAATCTATTATGATGAATTCATCTTACATTTCCCAGCCTAACAAATGTTCCTAAAACATAGCTTCTATTTTGCCACCTCCTTGCTTAAGAAACAGGCATGCACCAGGTTTACTGTCACATTTAATCTAAACTTCCCTTCCATGTTTCTGAAGCTTTCCATTTTCCAAAATAGGCCAGCCCTTTATTTTTCTTTCAAATATTATCTCCAACTTACTTTGAAATGTACTTTAAGATATTTGCACACACATATTCATACCAGCACCATCTACAATTGCAAAAATGTGGAACCAACCCAAATGCTCATTGATGAATAAAGAAATTGTGATATATATATATATATATATATATATATATATATATATTAGAATACTATTCAACCATAAAAAGGAATGCATTAATGACATTTGCAGCAACCTGGATGAGACTGGAGACTATTATTCAAAGTGATATAACTCAGGAATGGAGAACCAGACATCGTATGTTCTCACTCATATGTGGGAGCTAAGCTTTGAGAATGACACAGTGGACTTTGGGGAATCAGGGGGAAACGGTAGGAAGTGGGAGAGGGAAAAATCAGGTAGTGTGTATACTGCTCGGGTGACGGGTGCACCAAAATCTCACAAATCACCACTAAAGAACTTACTCATGTAATCAAACATTTTAAATCAAAATTTAAAAAACAATGTAATGTACTTTTTGTGTCTGATGCTAGGCAAAGCTTTTAAAGCAAGAGGGCGAGAGTTGAAAAGTCTAGTGAAAACTGTCGAAGTTGAGAAAGATAATCAGCGGAATTAGATTAATAACTCCCACTCTTGGATACATGATAGAGCTCTCTGGCTCCCAATAGTTGACTCCTTTCCTATTTTCTAACTTTTAGAGTATTATCATCAAACTTATAGATTTTCTGCATGACTTCTTTCTTTAAAATCACCTTTGCTGACATCCATGACCATGTCTCCTCCTAGGAATATGTCCGTTCCCGCTATTCCCTATCAATCAAACAAATTGGTTTTCTTGTAGCGTCACCTCATACATGATGCACATTCTTACTCAAAATTAGTGAAAGCCTTTGCTTGTACTAATAATCCTCATCCCGGAATGACCCCAATGAGCTCCAAGTTATTCAATTTTTATTCCATCCGCAAGGCCTAGTTCAATTTCTACCACATGTATTAAGTCTTTTGTAGCTGCCCCAGCTCACTGGGCTTCTCCCTGCCAACCCTGAATTGCTTTTATAGATATAGTTAGTATCTGAACCATTCATTTCTCCTTTCAGCAAACATTTATTTAGGTATTTCTATTTGCCAGATGCAGGGTAAGTATATGCCTTAGAATTTATAGTCCAGTGGGGGAGACAAATGGCAAGACAAAAAATAAGAGTTATTATGGAGAAAAACAAGAGAGTGAAATGATGCATCATCATAGGATCTAAGTTGATTGGGAGACGAAAGTGAACACAGAAGAATGATAGTAGCTATAAAACCACAGAGAGGTCAAGGGACTAGAGGACCTGCAAGAGTGAGGAAACCAGGAAGATCAGAGGCTGTAGACAAATAGTAGGATGTCTCAATTTAGGATTTCAAAAGTTGAGCAATTCTGGGTGATGATAAACTCTGAGATACGGCCTTGGGAGTAAGTAGTGAAAGGTCACCATTAAATTCTCCTTAATTTCCTGTGTGTTAATCTACTTTTATGATAAACACGACTGAGGGATATGGTAGGCAGAATTCTAAAATGACCCAATGATCCTTGTCCTTTTATAATCTCCTACTTTTGAGTGCAGGTAAAACCCACGAATGTGTGAGACGTCACGCTCACGATTATATCATGTTTTATGGCAAAAATTATTTTGTAATTGTAATTGATTTATCACATGAATGCTTAACAGGGAATGAGTTCTTCCTGGAACACACAAGGATTCAATACAAGAGACATTCTCTATTGCTCGGTCTAAAGATGTAGGGGTCCATGCAGCAAGAAATATGTGCTGTAGGAGATTAGAGCCTCCACTGAGTCACATCAGACAAAGAAATGGGGACTTCAGTTCTATAGTCACAAGGAACTGCATTCTGTCACAACCTTGTGGGCTCTGAAGAGGATCCTGAGCTTCAGATGAGAACACACCTTACCAGACACCTCGATTTTAGCCTGGGAAATCCTGTGAAGAGAACTCAGTCATGTTGTAACCAGACTTAAAGAGCCATGAACTAATGAATGAACATGTTTTATGCCCTTAAATTTGTGGTAATTTGTTATATGGCACTGGAAAACTAATATAGGTTATACTTCACATACCATAAGATCTACCCATTTTAAGTGTATAGCTTGATGAGTTGTGACAACTGCACACACCAGCACAATTAAGCTATAGAACATTAACATCACATCTAAAATTTCCTCATGCTCCTTTACCATCAATCCAGCCCCCAACATCAGGCAACCACTTGTCTGACTTCTGTTGCTTAATGTGTTAAAGCTTGTCTCTGTCTCTCCTTCCTCTCTCTCTGTCTCTGCCCCTCCTCTCATTTTATGGAGGTAATCATTACTTATATTTTTTATATCTCCCAATTTTTAAAAATCACCATTCTGTGTAGGGAGAATGGCAACGTACATGTGGTACATAGACTCTGTTTATACTTGTTAGTTTATAAGTTTAAAAAAAATTTGCTGCACCCTGGTTCTGGGTCTGGGTCTGTTCCAGCACTGAGGACATAATAGTACATGAAATTGTTGGTATATCAACATATACGTCAAAGATTCTAGAAGGTTAAATTTTTTTGCGTGGTATGATTGGCTCGCTGCTTGGGGGTCCTCTAAACTTTACTGCTGGGACCATAGAACCCCTGTTTATATTAGCCTTACCTCAGATATTTGGATAAAGTTGTCAAAGTAGCTCAAGATTCAGGATCTTAGAATTAAGTATCAAGTTTGTTTTGCTGCAGTTTCACGAACTTGTTTACGAGATTAGTTAAGTCTATCTTCAATCTTTGTCTAACATTCAATTCTTCTGAGTCTGAAGTCCAGTTGTATCCTTCTCACAACATGATTCTCAAGTCTGGCTGAACACTAGAATCACTTGGAAAGACTTTACAAAAAACAGTGCTGATGCCTATTTCTATCATATTTGGCTTGGAGCTGGGCATTAATACTTGTTAAAACATCTGGGGCATCCAAAAAATCTAATGAGCAGCCAAGATGTAAAGCCACTCCACTAGCTGTTTCATAGAACAGTGTCCTGATCTTTGAACCTCTATCTGTGGATGAGTTCCTATTTGTGTTGTTCAATCTCCCTGATGTCAACTACTGTAGCAGATATGACTAGCTATCCACCAAATACCAGTGTTACCTTTCTTTACTGTAGGAAGTGTACGACCAGCCAGGGTGTACCTAACCTGTAGATGTGAGCAAAAGTGAGGTATATGACTCACTGCCAATGTGATTAAGAAGCAGGTAGTGTCTTCTTTAACTGTCTTTTCCCTTTTGTGGTGATCACTGAAACCATGTGTTGAAAACAGCTTGTAAGGTAAAAGGAATCTGAGTTTTTGAATCCCTGAAAGGAAGGTCTCCCACTGAATACTGTATTAGACTATTGTAGATGCTTCAGGAAGAGGGTCACACACTCTAGGGCTGACAAATGAAGACAATAGGAGAGACTAGTCCTTTGATGACACCAAGAGCTGCCATACCAGCCCTGCCATAAAAACTGCTAGATTTTTAATTATATGAAAGAGAAAATAAATCTCACGTAAGCCAATATGTTTTGGGTCTTTAATACTAAGGGTGGAATATAATTCTGAACTCACATTGTCCTAATGTCATACTTCCTCTACTTTCAGAGATCTTATCTATTATCACCTGCTGGCTCTTGCTGACACTACCTGTCCACCTGTCTGAAGTACCTTTTGTGGCTTGCTGTTTGGATCTCTGCTATTTCCTAATCAATTAGTCTTGTCTCCTGATCCTTGAGCATCTTCGGTTTGGTCTGTCTTGCTTTTAACAGAGACCTGTCACATTTGATCTAGGTTAAAGTGAGTATATGACAATTACTTTAAGGTAGACTCTAAAATGCTTCTCAACTAATGTAAATGCAACAACTTGATTCTCTCAGCATGTTTTCTATGGCCACTTTTCTCAAAACCAAATTTAGATGGCCTTGCCAGCTACATTTTCAAGTGAAAGTGGAAGAACTACTAGTATATAGATTATATGACACACAACCTCCTGTGAAATTCATCATTCAAGGAATGGAGGAGTTTGGATAGTGTGACCTATGATTTATAGGTGGGAAGACACCATTTATCATCTCTAGGAAGAACTGTTACACCTATTGGCTTTGATCATGCTGTGTAGTATATTGTTTTCCAGGTAGGGTAAGTCACACCTCCCTATTAGAGCTGTTTATTCCCTTTGTATATCCATGAAAGTAGGAAAACAATAGAGGATGCTTACAAGATAACTTATGAACCAGTAACTTTTCTTCTCAATATGGGAGGCTGAGATTGAAAATGTGAACTCGTGGTGCACAGCATGGTCTAGTTGTCTGAAAAACATCTTGAATGAAAGCAGCAATGAAGGGAGAAGAAATGCAAATAACAAAAAAAAATCATATCTCCGGGTGGCTCTGTGGCTTCTGATTTTCCCATTATCACCTTGAGAAAACCAACTGAAGATGGGTAACTTTGTGTATTCTTTAATTTGAATAAGAAAAATAAAAAGGTAGTAACATCTACTGAAAAGTCAGATCAAGAATATTAAATACATTTTTCTAAGGTACACAGATTTCCTCCAGGGTACTAAAGTTCCAGTGCCTGGAAAATCTTGCATTTTTGGTCTAACTTTGTAAGCTCTATTTCTCAAGGTTGAATTGATTAAAGTGAACTAGTCTAGGCAATGGGTTCTTATATTTAAAATTTAATTAATAAATAAAAATATTTTACTTAACTGTTCTGTTCTTATTTCCTCTTCAGTACTTTTTTTTTTTTTTTTTTTTTTTTTTTTTTTTTTTTTTTTTTTTTCAGACAGAGCCTTGCTTTGTCACCAGGCTGGGTGCAGTGGCATTCTCTTGGCTCACTGCAACCTGCACCTCCCAGGTTCAAGTGATTCTCCTGTCTCAGCCTCCCGAGCAGCTGGGACTACAGGTGTGCACCACCATACCCAGCAAATTTTTGTAGTTTTAGTAGAGACAGGGTTTCACTGTGTTGCCCAGGATGGTCTCGATCTCTTGACCTTGTGATCTGCCCACCTTGGCCTCCCAAAGAGTTGGGATTACCAGTGTGAGCCACCGCTTGTGTCCATCAGTAGTACTCTTTTATGCCAGCATGACTGTTAGTTTCCCCACAATCTTAAGTTAGATTTAGTCAAACACTAATAGAAATAGAATAATTTGTGTAGAGACAGCTTGTAATCATTTGTGCAAAACAAAGTAAAGTAGTGGACAAATGAAAAGTATTAACTCAGACTATTTTTGATCATTAACATGATCCTATTTAATCATCAGGTTGTTTTGCTCTTAAAAAGGGCCAATAAATAGCTAATATATATATTATTTATATCTGCACACCATTTCTCTGACATTTGGGAGGCAAATATACCTTGTGTGTGTTGAGATGCTGTGGATATGGTACATCCCTTCTGCATGCTTTTGACTGATAAGGAGGAGGTGGTAGTGAGTAGAGAGAAAAAGGGAAATGATGGATGTGTTATCCTATTCTGGGTTCCAACACCAAAGTCATCACTACTGGGACAACACTGAGGCCGGTCACTTGTTGCTGGTAGATAGAAAAAGAAAATATGGTCAAGGTATAGACTAGGGACAAGAGCTAGAAAGTCAGCCAGGAGACTAGAGCTGAGGGAGGTTGACATCTAGCAGAAATGAGATGAAAGGGAAGTAATGGATTCTGGGAGATGAAGGTCAAACAACAGGTTCTAAACCCAAATTTTTCTCTGCATGGAGATAAATGTGGAGCTGAAGCAGAGTTGTAGAATTTTACAGTCAACCACACCTGCAGTACAAATTTTAGGATTTAAAGCACCAATACCTTTGGATTTAGACAAAGGCTTCTTAGGTTCTGGGGAGATTCTCTGGTAGTATCATAACCTGCATAACTTCCACCACTAATTTTGTTGACTTTTGAGTCATTAGAAAAAGAAAGAGAACAGTGAATGCGTGGGTCCAGGATCAGGAGGACAAACCAGGCTCCAGCGCTGACTCCCACAGAAAGGGGCTTTTAATACCAATGCCAGTGTCGAAAGGACTGGAAATGACCCAGACTTGCTCAGCAGGGTAACAGCTGAGTCACACTTCCATTCTTCACATTTATCCAATGGAAACCATCAAGGATGTGCCCCAAAAAATAACTGGAAGAATATTCTTTTAAATATTGTTTATGATAGAAAAGTTAAATATTCAACAACAATAAGGGAATAGTTCCATAAGTATGGTACATACCTTCATATAGGGGAATATATATGCAAATATAAAGCCTTTTAAAAGAATATTTATTAACAAAGGTAATGCTAACTTTAAAAAAGAAGATTAAATTAAAGTATATTAAAAAATAGCAATTCTCTTCAACTCTCTATCCTTATTATCCAGCATTATTTCCACTAATAGTACTTAGCACCATGGCGTATTTTATATTTATTTGTTTATTTTTTATTATCTGTATTCCACTTCCCTCATTAGAATGTAAGTCCCATGAAGGCAGGGACTTTGTTTTGTTTACTATTCTATCCTCTATTGCTAGTACAATGTCTGGTAGAAAATGGGTGTTGAATAAGTATCTGTTGAGTAAATGGCTGAATAACTATAGTATGTGTTATAGACCAGCCCAAGGTATACAAAGCACAGAAGGATGGCTTGAACATTGTCTGGATGGTGATTAGGGAAGACTCCCTAGAGGAGATGATCTGTGAATTTATATTAAAGCATGGACAAAGGAAAGACTTTTGAAGATGCTCTATTATATATAGACTGATGGACTAGAACCAAAGTAGGACCAAGTCCCCAAATTCAAATACCACTTATGGTCTAGATTTTTATTGCCATGATCCATTCATTAGTTGATTTTCTTATGAACTGCCTGCCTGTGGATACTGCAGTGGATTGCCTGGCTCTTCTGGAAGGACCAACTCTACATCTGAGTTTTTTTCTCTATTTCGTCCTTAACTGGCTTCCTCTCTATTGGCTCTGAATATTAAAGTCCTTCCTTGATTCATCTCTAAGTCTGTTCCTCCTATGTTTTCCTTTTTTTGTTTACTCATGCTCCAAAAATCTTGCAACTAATATGACGTTATATAGGAAGTTCAGAATCTTTATATATTTTTATATGTTGAAATAGTCTACTATAACACATGGGGAAAACTAGATAGAATTATCTTCTGGTAAAGTTACTTTCCTTTCCGATTTTAGGCATTCCAATACCTGACTTTAACCACAAACAACATACCAACGCAGTGACAATAATATCAGTCCATATATTTGCTTATCATTCCAGGTACTTCCAAGGCCCTTGCGCACATTATCTCATTTGAACCTTCCAAAAACTCTGTGAAGTAGGCAAGGTGATAATTATCATCATTTTACTGGTGAGACAAACAGATAAGAATATGGATTGTGACTTTCTCAATATCACAAAACATCTTCAGCCTTAGTTTTACGACCTAAATTCCTGGGGCACAGCAGAAATTACAGAAAAAACATTCTCAAGTAGCAATTTGCTTCTTTTTTCTAAAGGAAAAACAAAAACTGTACATATTGTGTAAATACACTATAAAGGTGGGGGGGTGGTGAGGGGCACAAGGAACTTGCGAGAAAATGATTTTTTTGGTAATTGTTGCCTGCTATGATTAAGAAAAATACATATATTCCTTTTAGTTTAAAATTATGTAAGGAAAGTGGATCGAGTTCATATCGTTTTGAGTAAACTTGCATTGGAGAAAATGTCGTAATAAATGAAACGTATCCAATTAAAGGATTATTTTTAAACATTACAAAAATATTTAAGTGCTGCTAAAACAAACACGGAATATAAGAGAAACACATTAAGAAATGAAAATAAAATTCCATTTCCAAAAGGTCATTGGCTTTCATATTAGGCAACAAAGAAAACAAAATGAAAATATTTAATTTTGGTTATCAGATTAAGGTAAAATGGATAAAATAACATATAAAGTAATAGAATAGATTTCTTCGTGAATTACAATATAAAATTTAATCATTCCTTTTAAATATTGTATCTCAAAAATTAAACTCTGCTCATAAACTAATCGATGTAAGCCCATTTTCATTAAAGAGCTGGATTTATAAATGTTGTATTATATTGAACACTTTATTATTCAATGTAAGTGTCACAAAATGAAACACTTGGAATGTGAGCTAAATTCATTTGCATTCCATGTATCACATTGCCAATATTAAAATTGCAGAATCAAGTTAAAATTTTGTCATCAGTATTAAAATTAGTCATAGCCCATTTAATTATTTAAAAGAATTATAATATCATCAAGGGTAATTAGATAGGTAGGAAAATCAATTGTACAGGATCCATGTAAAGTTTTAAAAGAAAAAGAGCAGTTGGTATGTATCCAGTACAAATGCACCTGGTACTTAGCCAAGACAAAAACACCAAGGTAATTCTTGCCAAGATTTATGTAAAATAAAATTATATGGCTTCTAGTTGTACTTGGGTAATGTTGATATAACAAAGAATTTAGGTTTTTGGAGCAATGGACAAAAATATTTAAAAGCACATTACATTTTATGTGAGTGTACCTTATGAAGTACAATATGAAAATAGACTGAAAAGCTGATAAGGATGAATAGCCTCTATTTCCATACCCTACACTCAGCAGAGAAAAGTCCTCTTTTATATTGATATACTTTGCATTTGTGTGAAAATATTGTAATAAAGACATAATAATTACATATAACAGGATTATAGACCCTCTCAGTTGAAAGGGACCTTGCCTATCATCTGAGCTAACTCCTTAGTTTACTGAGACAGAACCAGAGCTCATGTGTGACTTTCTCAAGGGCACAAGGCAGAGCTGGGACTGGAATCTAGATTTTCTCCCTCCCAGTCCAAAACTCATTCCTTTGTAGCATAATGCTTTACATTGGAGACAAAGCTGTCACCTTACAAAGCACTCAAGATTTTTAGAAGTCAAGTTAAGCATAAAGATGACAATTTCCAGAATATCAAACAATAAATGCTCCCCTTATGCTGATGGTCAATGAGGCATGTTTATTTAAAAAACTATCCTTCATAAGGCCACTGCATGAATTTACATTTGTTCCCCCAAATCAGGCAAAATAAACTCAGCTTATTTTGATTTGGATGATCCGATGGGGAACAGGAAACAGGTTCAATGAAACCCTTACCATTTCAGTCAATGAAATGCTTTGTAAGCTCTTAAAGAAAGCAATTACTTTAACCATTTTAAAGATCAATATTCAGATCAATTTACCTACATCCAAATCCATTGTGAAGATGTCTGAAATGATTGGAACAATTTAGATACATTTTGAAGGAAATACATATTCATGGCTGAGCCTTAATCTTGTCCTACATCTAGAAGTTCCTTGATATTCCTCTGAAATTCAGCTATCCCCAAATTCATGATCATATTTTCATGTCTTTAGAGTCCCCTGCATTTCTCTGGAACCATATTTCTACTTTTTAGACATATTATCATATACTGGCTTTTCAAAATTTACTAAATTGTATTTTAGACTGATGGCCATGCTTCCTGTTCCCCACTTCAATACACAAAATGTTCTTAAGAATAGAAAACAACAAAGTCAATTAAGATACAAATGCCTGATAGATAGCTCGATATCCTCACAACTTAAGTGACTCACTCTATGACGTGGGCTGCATATTAAAGTTATTTAAGGATAGTCAAAACATGCAAAAATGTTAATTCAGTTAGGTTCCAAGTGTTTTCCTCTATATGCAATAATAAGAAAACAGTCCAAAGAGTAGGCTGTGCCCAGAGGGCCCGAAGATAATCACTCAAAAGTTGCTGTTATGGGTTAAATTGTGTCTCCCAATAATTCATGTGTTGATGTGTTAACACCGAGTACCTCAGAATTTTATGATATTTTGGGAATTAGTTAAGATGATGTCTTTGGGGTGGATCCTAATCCAATATAGCTGGTGTACTTGTGAAAATGATTGAATTTGAACATTTGGACACAGACACACGAAAGAAGATGATGTAAAGAGACATAGGGAGAAGACAATCATCTTCAAGCTAAGGAGGGAGGCTGGGAACAGATCCTTCCCTGATTGCCCTCAGGAGGAACCAACTCTGCTAATACCTTACCTTGATCTCTGATTTCCAGTTTCCAAAACTGTGAGACAATATATTTCTGTTGTTTAAAGCACTCAGTTTGTTGTAGTTTGTTACAGCAGAACTGCCAATGAATATAGTTGTCTATCTGCAGTTTCAGACAAAAATATTTTTTAAAGTCACGCAATAGGCTGGGCGTGGTGGCTCACACCTGTAATCCCAGCACGTTGGGAGGCCGAGGTGGGCGGATCACCTGAGGTCAGGATTTCAAGGCCAGCCTGGTCAATATGGCGAAACCCTGTCTCTACTTAAAAATAAAAAAATTAGCTGGGCGTGGTGGCTGGCACATGCCTGTAATGCCAGGCACTCAGGAGGCCGAGGCAAGAGAATTGCTTGAACCTGGGAGGCAGAGGTTGCAGTGAGGCAAGATCACACCATTGCACTCCAGCCTGGGCAAAATGAGCGAGACTCTGCCTCAAAAAAAAAAGTCACGCAATAGATTCTACAGAAGTGACACCTGATAAAGTCTTTAGTATGGATAGAAGCCTTTAAAGTATATAGTAGTTTTTGTTTGTTTGTTTGTTTTTAGTTAACTAAGATCCCTAAGTTGACTGGGAAATTCAATTAAACAGAACCTCAATTTCTTAACCAATCTGATTTTATAGTTCGAAATATATTTGATGGCCCACTAAAAGCCATATGCCAGGGATTGAGTGGTAAACAAAAATCAGCTTTGATCTCTGCTCTCATAAAACTTATGGTTATATGGAATAAGGTGTGTGTGTGTTTATTTTTAAACTGAACAGGTCAAGGCATGGAACATATTATCTCATTTAATTTTCAGAATAGTTCTATGAGATATTATTATCTCCATTTTAGAGATGAAGAGAAAATAAGAAACTGAGAAGTAGTGAAACAGGTTCAAACTCAGATTTGTGTAACTCCAAAACATCTGTTTGTTTCACTGGCACACTTTTCAGAGAGAAAGGGAGGAGAAAAGGAGAATGTACCCACTCACATAGTTTGCACGGTGCTACATAGGCATATTTAGGGTTAGACTATCAGTATATGTGATCATGATAAAATGTAGTCCAAAGACCCCTAGACATGGAGTCAGTAGTCCTGAGTTCTTAGTATTCTTCCTGCGCTGGCTTGTTGTGTGGCCTTTGGCAAACACTTGAACACTTAGTGCACTGGCCCTTACACCTACAAAATGAGCATCATGCTGGGGCATGGGTGGCAGCAGGACAAAGGTGTTTAGGTTTGTCTGGGATCAGGAGTTTGATGGGGGGAAGAAACAGATACTACGATTCCAAGGGAGTTCTTACAAAGGGGATAATACTTGTCTATCGATCACAAAGGGCATTTGTGAGGAGGATTACATGAAACTAGGAGGAAATACTTTTAAAAGGATGAGCTGAAACCTTTTAGAAAGGAAAGGATGAGATAGTGACTTTCCTCTTGAAACAGGATATGTTGTATGTCAAAAGTGTTAAACCAGCTGAAACTCTAGCCTTACCTGGGATTTCATTGTTCCTTTAAAAATAATTTCAGATTTTCTTTACTCTCCATAGCCATTCCTATAAGCTATAACCTCTATGAAGATAAACCTCATATCTATCCCAACCGCAACTTTCATCTTGAGTCACAGAAATGCATTCTCAACTGCTTGCTAGATATCTCCACTTGGATACTTACATACTGCCACCCACTCAACATCATTAAAGAAGTCATCTGCTATCTAACTTTCAACTACAATTTCTTCTGATATGTAACCTCACAGTTAGCTTAGAGTTTTTCTCCTGTGTCCAATGATTTGCCAAGTCCTATATGGTTTCATACTCTTGTACTTCCATCCTCTTGTTTCCATTTCTATTGTTACCATCTTATTTTGGTCCCTCATTACATGTTATCTGAATCATAGGAAGTGTCTTCTCTGTTCATACTCTTTCACCTGTCTCTAATCTGACTTCCACCATCCTGGAGAGTAATTTAAAACATGTGTCTGAATATAGTACTAGTGGGTTCCTTTCATTTTCTGGCTAGAACAGAGTACAGGGAAGCTTTTCATCATCTGGCTGCAACCAGCTTCACATTTCACCACGTTGTCAAAAATATGCTTCAGCTATATTAAACCACTTGCAGTTCCTCCAATATGCTATGCTATCTCTTGCTTACATATATCACTCCCTGTTCTTGGAATAATCTTCCTGTCTTCTTAATCATTTTCTCTGCCTTGCTAACTCCTGTCTGGCCCTCAAAACTCAGTTTGAATATCATCTCCTTTTAGAAATCTTTATTAGTATCCCCCTTTGTGTTTACATAATACTTTTCTAGCATATTCTATTCCAACTGTTGATTTATTTCTCTGTATCTGTCATTAGACTGTAAGCTTCCTGAGGACAAGGATTTTTTGTTTCATTCATCTTTGTATCACTAAAGCTAAATGAACGCTTTGCACAGGTAAATACATGTTTGTTATATGAATGAATGAATGAATATAAACTTCATCATTAAGATTCTGATCAGTATACCATGAGGCAGAAATTGGAACATAAGTAACCCAAAGACTGAGGTTTAGGGTAGAGAAGCAAAGTGATTTACTGGAGTCAAAGTATCAGGCAAGAGAAGGCAAGAAGAAATGCAATTTAATAATGAGTAAGGCCCAGGAAATGGGGTTAATATACTAGGAACATAGAACAAAATCCAGGGTCATAAATCAGAGTAAAAATTTTAACCTGAGTAAGTGAGTACCAAAACAGAGACAATGCAGGGAAGCTGTTGTTGAATCATTCAAGTCCCTCAGGCTTTGGTGAGAAGCCCTGAGTGATAGACCAGCTCTTGAGAGAGAATGGCCAAAAGATATATTAGGTCTGGCTTCTGGGCCTCATGTATGACCAACATTGGGACAGACAGAAGATCTTAGTGACCCTGAGTTAGATATCACAGATGCAAATGTATACCGCACTACCTTAACCACATTATAAGGACCAGACCAAAGTACTCTGATTTGAGAAAGCTGAAAATAATGCAACATGTGGTTAAAAAAATCAAAATTGTCATATTAACTTGGCCTTTAAAAGATTATTCTTAATAGTGATTTTCATGGTTAATAAAGCCATTAAGTACCCAGAAGGAGTGACCTTATCATACAGTTTACATTTTAGCTTTAATGAATAAATCAATATGCAATTGATTTAATTAAGGAGGCTGAAGATAGTTCTTTCACAACATGATTCACTTTACATTTGTAAATATTTCAACTGCCAAGAATTTTCCTACCAGTCATGTGAATTTTATGAATCTTAAACAGTTTTTAAAATAACTGTGGACTGATTCCATATTGAGTATAGATCAGAACATGTTGGAATGAGTTTCTTAGGTCTGAAAGTTTTTCATTTTGCTTTCAGTTACATTTCTTTCACTAGACATGCCTTTCAGACAATTACATTAGCTTGATTAACTTCATGTTGCTCTAAAGAGGCTGTGTTTTTCTTTATTGAAGACAACAATTTTTCTACTCTGGGGAGATACATTAACAATAAAATGTGTAAATAGTTACTTGAGTAACTTTTATAAGGCACATTTGATAGCTTTTGGAAAATACCAATATAGTCTGTTGAATTGCAGTAATATTTGTCTAATCTGTTGTGCTAGTTCATTCATTATGTCTTACAATGAATATAAGAGTATAAGCTCCCTGAAGGCAGGGGTTATGTTTGATTCCTCTTATGCTTCACAATTGTTGACACACAGTTGGTACTCAATAAAGATTGACTAATTTGATATATGCATGTGGTCTTACATGACAATTTTGCTGCTGTAATGAAGACTGGTAGTTTACTCATTTAACATTCCTAGTATTCTACCTCTGCAATATTTATAACCTATTCTCCTTCCTCTAACTCTTTAAATATTAATACCCACATAGATATTTATATGACCTAAGGCCAAAGTCATCAAATTTGGATTAAATCTTGGTCATCCATTACAGTGGATAATTTTCTTAAAATCTTTATTTTAGATATTGTGGTTTTACTGGGCACAAAAATATAATTTGAAGTATCAATTATTTTAAAATAAAATATTATGGTTCCTTCTAAGAACTTTTTTATTAGAGGCATAGAGCCTGTATCTGGAAAAAAAAATAGGTCATCTGGTGAATTCATAGAGTCGAAAGTAAAAGCAACCTTGAGAAATTATCCGGGACATTACTTTTGTTCATTATAATCTCTTCAGATAGTTTAGTCCAATTTGTATTAATATTATTTTGAGAGATTCTCCTGTTGAACAAGTTCCTTTTAAATACAATAAAAATTAATAGAAAAACAGGCATACAAAATAAAAATCCAATTCTAGTATTAGCTTTAACCAATATAAAATTACTTTGTCAAATTGCAATAAAAATAATAATTAATTATTCTGTGTGTGTGTGTGTGTGTGTGCGTGTGTGTGTGTGTGTGTGTGTGTGTGTTTGAGACTGAGTCTCATTCTGCTGCCCTGGCTGGGGTGCAATGGTATGATCTTGGCTCATGGCAATCTCCGCCTCCCGTGTTCAAGCTCTTCTCATGCCTCAGACTCTTGAGTAGTGGGAACTACAGGTGTGAGCCACCACACCCGGCTAATTTTTGTATTTTTAGTAGAGATGGGATTTCACCATGTTGGTCGGGCTGGTCTTGAACTTCTGATCTCAGGTGATCCACCTGCCTCAGCCTCCCAAAGTGCTAGGATAATAGGTGTGAGCCACTGTGTCCAGCTGATTATTCTTAATTTAAGTGCATATCTCATCAGAGGCCCATAACGAATAGTTCTGACATGGGCACCAGTTCAAGGATCACACTTTGAGTAGCTCTAGTCTAGAAAATAACTGACCAAACCAACCTTTCTGTTTCTTGAGACACCAGTAATACAGAATTTGCAATCAGGTTACAGTCAAGAAGGCTTGCCGGTCTGTGAAATATTTTGTCTCTTTAGGTAACTTTTTGGAATTTTTATCTAATATATTGTGTTGATATAATTTTGGTCTGAGAGGACAATCTTCTTTCTCTTTTTTTTCAGGATTTTGTCAGTTCATCAAGTATAGACTCATTCTAGCTAAGCTAATACAAAAGTATCTTTTTGCTGAAAAATAATTGCTACAAGCATGCCTTTATAAATAGTGCATTTCCTCCTTGTTGACAAATGCATATAAAAAGATAAATGATATATTCTGTATCATAATTGGGATTATACTTTTGTCAAAACTCAAAGACTATCACCCTAAAATGGGTGATATTTACACTATGTAAATTATACTGATATAAAGCTGACTTTAAAAATGAAGATTATGGGCAGGGGGCCCATCCACTGGAGTTTCTACCATTGGGTAGGAAATTTGGGACCAGTGAGATTAGAAATGCGTGAAGTTGGTTGGATAGCAGCATCAGTATACTTTCCATATGAAGGATGCTTTGTTTTAGGAAATAGAAAATACTTAAGTCCATGGCCTAAGTCTCCCTCTCCCTAGGAAGGTGCTGTCTGTCTGGACAATGCCACCTCTAGCTTTTGAGATTTGTTTCCTTTTTGTTTTGGTCAACACTTGTTTCCTTAGTTACACAAACTAAGTCAATTAAGATACAGTCAATTGTCGGTGGCGTGTGAGTCATTTGGGCCATATAAGGTGATTGTGTGCTTCTGTTTTGATGCATTTTGTAATTTTCTTCACTCATGACCAGTTTTTTTGTGGTAGAGGTGGGGATTGCCAAAAGATAGCAGACTGGAAACTCCTGATAAGTGGTAGGAGTATTCAGTGGAGGTTCAGAGCATAGGCTGCTATAGCCACAAAAGTTTCATAGAAGAGATGGGATTAATATAGTTACCCATAATTAGGATTTGTACAGAAAAGATATTTCAGATGGGAAACTTGAGGCCTACTGTTAAGCCATTCTAGCTTGACCAGGGGATTATCATTGGGATATAGTGTGGAATAAGGTAAGAAAACCAGATTTCACCTGTAGGCATTGAAAAGCCGTAAGTTTTTCACAAAAGATGTGTAATCTTTGTTAAAAATCTAGCTAAAAATCCCAATTGCTCAAACCTATACTTTATGTTCATATTGTTTAAGAATTGACAGCATTCAATTTTCTGTATGTGCACTTTGTTTTTCTGACTAGACCATAAGCTCTTATGGATAAGAAATCTCTTACTTTTGCTTGTCTCAGAGTGGGTAGTACTTACTAAGTTAGTTGAAAAGCATTCCTTATTCTTTTAACCCATTTCAGTCTTATATGTTGATCTTTTTATCAATATCTGATTTTTTATGTCTCTTATTTAAGTATTCAGTCTGACTCTTATAAGATTGTGACCTATGGTAGGAGAGTAACCTAATACTTCCTTGGTAATACACTCCTCATGTCTTTTTTTTTAATGGAGATGGAATTCTGACTCATGTTTATCTTGAGTTTATACAAGCTCAAGTCTTTGGCAGGGATTTTAGCTATTTGTTGTGAAACACAATCTTTGGAAGCTTACCATAAAATGCTCACTGAATGTGGAAACTATGTTATGAAAGGCTGGCACCCTGCGACATGCTGACTCCCTATGAGGTTTACAACATGATTTGTAGTTGTTTCCCAACTTGTCCTGCAGAACAACTCTGTCATGTCTCATAATGGTGACTCTTGATTGCCAAGCTAGAGTTGAAATCAGAATATCTTGTTCTGACATACGTTTGGTGAGTGGCTTTTAGGTTTGGAGAAGAGTAAATAATCTACTACGGATATTTTCTCCCTTAATGGGAAAAGGGAATGGAGAGAAAGTTATCATTAGCGTTTTCCATATCAAATACACCCTACTCCTCCACTTTTCCCTCCCCAATGTGGGTTGAGTGAACCCCCTTTGTATGCTAACAGCACTGAGCAATAGTTCATTTAAAACACCACATTGCATTGACATAACAGACACATGTGTCTATTTTTTCCACATTGAGTAAGCTTTTTCAATGGCAAAGACTGATTCTTAGTTACCTCTATATCACCAATGGCTAGTAGAGCATCTGACACATGATGGCTACAAATTAAATATTTGTTGAATTGAACAAATACTAATAATATTGATAATAGCTAACACTGAGTGTAATGACTTTGCACCAGGCACCACTTTAAGCACTTTACAAATAGTAATTCATTTAACTCTCTTTACAATCCTATGAGGTTCTATAGTATACAGATCAGAAAAAAAAAGAACAATGAATTAAATATCAGATATACTTAAGGCTATAAAGCTGGTGAATGACAGAGGCAGGAATCCAATCTATGACTCCAAAGTCTTTAACAGCTATGTTACACATATATATTAGGTAAAAGGAATAGTTTGTCTTCTAACAAACTTGACTATATAAGAAGGCTAATTAATTAAAGATGGATTCTGATTGGCCAAGAGGAGTAGTTCTTTCTTTTCTCCTAGAGTTTAGCTACCATTTTCTATTACAACCACCTGTTTCTTAATATGATTGTTTCCAGTCTGTCACCTTTACATACATTTGTGCGGTTAGTTTCTTTTGGATTGCATCTGAGTAGTGGATAAGTGGCACCATTTTATTGGGCAATATGTGAGAACAATTTGGATGTTGAAATTCCATTATGTGTGGCCTCTTAAAAATAATACTTTCAAATCACTTGTGCTTTTAAATATTTTTTTGTAAATTGTTCTTACTTTTAATTACATGGATAATACATGACTGTTCTCATTGGAAAAAAGTCAAACAACAGAATGTGAAAATTGCTCTTTACCTCATCTTCCACCTCAATCCTTCACATAGAAATAACCATTTTATTAGCTTGGTGATGTATACTCGATAATGTACTTTGTTTCCTTAATGATTTGTCTTGGTTATTGCTTCATGCCAAACCATGTAGATCTACCTCATTTTAGTTAATCGTCACATAATTATTCAAAAGATGGATGGCAATACATTCTTTATTTCTCTATGGATGGATACCTAGGTTATTTCTGATTTTTTTTCTTTTTCTTTTTGGCTACTATAGAGAATGCTGTAGGTCATATTTGAGTATAGATTTTATTCAAGATTTGTAAGAAGAAATAGCTGGCCGTGGAGTGTGTACGCATCTACTGTAATAAAATATGGTCAAATTGTTTTCCCAAATAGCTGTAACAGTGTTGCTAGTAGTTTCTCCCCAAAAAAGACAACTTGAATAAATGGAGAAATATGACAAATTCTTAGATGAAAAGGCTCAAGTTTATAAATATGGCAGTTCTCATCAAATTAATCTGTAAATCCTGTGCAGTTCCAATAACAGCCCAATAGAATTCCCCTTCCTTCCTTCCTTCTTTCTTTCTTTTTTTTTTTTTTTTTTTTTTTTTTTGCGACAGAGTTTCGCTCTTGTTGCCCAGGCTGGAGCGCAGTGGCGCAATCTCGGCTCACTGCAACCTCTGCCTCCTGGATTCAAGCGATTCTCCTGCCTCAGCCTCTTGAGTAGCTGGGACTGCAGGCTCACACTACCACACCTGGCTAACTTTTGTAATTTTAATAGAGATGGGGTTTCACCATATTGGTCAGGTTGGTCTCGAACTCCTGACCTCAGGTGACCCATCTGCCTCGGCCTCCCAAAGTGCTGGGATTACACGCGTGAGCCACCACGCCCGGCCTCAGCCCAGTAGAATTCTTTTAATGGGGTCTGACAGGGTGATTCTAAATTTTAAGAGGTAGAGGAAATAAGCAAGAAGAGTTGAGAAATTTTGAAAAAAATAATTGAATGAGTGTTAATGTTGCAAGAATATCCACACAGTTCAATGAGAGAGAATGGAGAGTCTTATATATACATAACAATTTTGAAATTTAAAAAAGCAAAATTTCAGTTATTTGGGAAAAAAATAATTATTTAACAGTGTGGGTAAATTTGGGTCTCCATCTAGAAGCAAAGTTGAATCCTTATTTCACACCCTATGTAACTCCAGATGAATTAAAATTAAATCTTAAGTTAAGTATTTATAAACAACAAAAGAATAGGAATTTTAAAGGAAAACTTGAGAAAATATATAATTGTCTGGGTTTGGCGAAACCTTCTTAAGCCATGGAGGAAATACAGAAATTAGACAAGTAAAATCGATATTAGAATATATAAAATATTACATTTTTAATGAAAGAAATTATGAATTGAAACGCTAAGGGAACAAGATTTACAACATATTTTACAAACAGAAACTTTTTTTCATATTTAATTTTTTTAAGTTCTGGGGTACATGTGCAGGATGTGCAGGTTTGTTACATATGTAAACGTGTGCCATGGTGGTTTGCGGCACCTATCAGCCCATCATCTAGGTATTAAACCCAGAATGCATTAGCTCTTTTTCCTAATGCTCTCCCCCATCCTCCCTTCCTGTCTCCCTGTGTTCTCATTGTTCAGTTCCCACTTAAAAGTGAGAATATGCGGTGGTTGGTTTTATGTTCCTGTGCTAGTTTGCTAAAGACAATGGCTTCCAGCTCCATCCATGTTCTTGCAAAGGACATGATCTCATTCCTTTTTATGTCTGCATAATATTTCATGGTGTATATGTACCACATTTTAATATCCAAAAAGTGTGCTCACAGTGCTGATCACTTAGCTACAAAAAGGACACTTGATATATTGCAAGTAGGGTTTTAAATTGCCACTGCCCTTCAGAGAAGTAATCTGGCTATAACTGTTGGAATTGAAAATTCAATTCAAAACAAGCGTATTTACTTGTGTCAATATCTTCGGAAAGTTACATTTTTAATAATAGGTTCTCCTTGGTGAGGGGAATTGGAGGACTGATAGGAAATTTTTTCCGTTTGATTTTTCCCCACATGTGTGTATTACATACGACCTATTAAAATAAAACAACAAAAGCATTTTTTTATTTTGCATTTTAAGCGCTTTTTTTCTGAACAAAAGCTTTTAAAACTATGTAAATACGCATATTTTGATCCAGTAATCTATTTTAAAATGTATATGAAATACATTTATAGGCTGGGCGCAGTGGTTCATGCCAGTAATCCCAGCACTTTGGGAGGCCAAGGTGGGTGGATCACTTGAGCCCAGGAGTTCAAGACCAGCCTGGACGACATGGCGAAATTCTGTCTCTACTAAATACAAAAATTAGCTAGGCATGGTGGTGCTTACCCGTAGTCCCAGCTACTTGAATGGTGGGTGGGGGTGTGGGTGGTATTTGGGGGGCAGGAGGGTATGGAGGTGGAGTGGCCCGAAAGAATCACCTGAGCCTGAGACGTTGGAACACTTTCTCTGATTATTGCTTTATCTATTACTTCCTATCCATTTATAACTCTTCTTTTTCATTTGGCATTTGTAGAAGATAAATGCTGGAACTTCTGGATATATACTCCTTGCTTCTTCCTTATTGTCCTTTGCATTGCATTCTGAGAGACGGTATTAATATTATTTAGGGGGAGCTAGTGACTGGAAGGGGGCAGTCTAAGGAAGGTTTGGGGATTATTTGTAAAGTTCTCTTTCTTGATCTTGGGCTGGTTACGTGGATTTGTTCAATTTGTAAGAATTCTTCAAACATTAGATTTCTGATATATACCCTCATTTTAATAAGTAATCTTTTTAAAACCTCAAGGCTTTTGGCCTGAACAACTGAAAGGATGAGATCGCCATGCACTGAGATGAAGAAGGCTTGCAGGTAGCGTACGTTTGGGAGAAGATCGGGAGTTCAGGTTTGAACATGCTGAGTTCGAACTGTCTCTTGGACATGCAAGAAGAGGTGCTAGCTATTGTGTTCAACCCTGCTAATAGGTTAGGTAAGATGAAGAGAGAATTAATTATAGATTTAGCAATTTGGCGTTCAATAGACCCCCCTTAATGAGAGCAGTGTTGGTGGACTCGAGGAGAGGACTGGAAGCCGATTAGAGGAAATGAAATGAAGACAGGAAATATAGGGAACTCTTGTTGCTTGCTGTCTGATCTGAAGCCGTGATTGGGGCAATTGGATGCGGTCAAACGTCTTGGCTGCTTCTTGTGGGACTCAAACCTGTTATCATTTGGTTGCCCCATAGTCCATTTATATTTAAGTCTGCCATCTCTGAACTAGAAGCACTCCTGAAGCACTTCCCACTCTTCTGGAGCCCTTCCTGTGCACCTTTGAACTGTCCCTCCTTCCCTCCCTCCATCCCTCCCTCTCTCCCTTCTTCCCTTCCTTCTTTCCTCTTTCTGTCATCTCATCTTTTCGGCATTTCTTACTTTTTCTGATTCCCCAAGGGCACCAGTTCCTGTTTCCCAGTGTGCCATATCGACTCAATCTCCTCACTTTACCTTTTGAAACCTCATTTTCCTTACCTAGAAATGTGCAAAAAAGTGGCTGCTTTACTGTGGATTTATGGGAGTCAAATGAGATTACATACAGTTCTTTGTAAATTGTATACTCTAAAAAAATGAAATACTAATTTTATGTTAACTGTTACTTTTACAATTTAAAGAGTGATTGATTTCATTATTGTGATATGGACTATCACTGTTTTCTATTTTCTAAATGTAACTGTTTTCAGTGAATTTAGACAGCTTGCATTTTAATGGCAATCTTCTTACCAACTCCAACTGTAGTTAGCAGTACTACGGGAAGTGGGGCCAATGATATTTAGAACCATTTCTGATTCTAAGTTTCACTCTGTCAAATGACATGTTGAATTTAAAATAAAGGACCTCCTCACTACACCTTTATAAATGTTCATAAAGGTTTTCTCCTACCAAATTATGAGCTACTTTAAAAGAAAGTATTGCACTTTATATATTGCTCTATTCCTAGTGTCTTGCAAAGCATTTGCACAGAGTAGACATTTATTTATGTTTACTTTCTGGTAAATTGATTAGACTTGAGCAATGATTTTTGTGTGCACTGACTTGGGAGATATTATTAGTGTGATACAAGTTTTGCTTTAAAATATTCAAATGAGGTTTTACTGGCAGGCCAATAGTACCTATGGTGTGAATATTAGTCTTAGACAGAAATAAATTGCCTTTTAGGACTAAACATCATGGATGTCTATAATGTAAACATTAATAGTAAGTTAAGTAGCTAAAAAGGCTATGCTTGTTAGTAGCTGCTATTACTGATATTGTCTCCAATGTCAAAATAACCTTAAAGCCTCACATCTAGTAAAGTACAGAACCAAAAGGCATACTCCCATCTACCTAAATCCAAAGCCAGTGATCGTAACTCCAAACTTTTCTAATATGTTTCAAGCCGAGTATGTAAGGAATGTAAATCGGCAGTAGCCTCATTTTCAGTTCTGTTGTTAGTAAACAGTATAATCTTTTTGCTCCGCTTATTCACTTTTCTCTGAGGGGTAGTGATAAAGAGTGGTATTTGATCCTCTTACTCTGTATCATGCTAATGTGCTATTTTCCCCTTACTTACTTTCTTTCTTTCTCTTTCTCTTTCTTTTTTTTTTTTTTTTTTTTTTTTTTCTTTTTTTTTTTTTTTATTGCATTTTAGGTTTTGGGGTACATGTGATGAACATGCAAGATTGTTGCATAGGTACACACATGGCAGTGTGCTTTGCTGCCTTCCGTCCCCTCACCTGTATCTGTCATTTCTCCCCATGCTATCTCTTCCCACCTCCCCACCCCCCGCCCCTCCCCCATTTCCCCCCAACAGACCCCAGTGTGTAGTGCTCCCCTCCCTGTGTCCATGTGTTCTCACTGTTCAACACCCGCCTATGAGCGAGAATATACGGTGTTTGATTTTCTGCTCCTGTGTCAGTTTGCTGAGAATGATGGTTTCCAGGTTCATCCATGTCCCTATAAAGGACGTGAATTCATCGTTTTTGATGGCTGCATAATATTCCATGGTGTATATGTACCACATTTTCCCTATCCAGTCTATCATCGTTGGGCATTTGGGTTGGTTCCAGGTCTTTGCTATTGTAAACAGTGCTGCAATGAACATTCGTGTGCACGTGTCCTTGTAGTAGAATGATTTATAATCCTTTGGATATATACCCAGTAATGGGATTGCTGGGTCAAATGGGATTTCTATTTTTAGGTCCTTGAGGAATCGCCACACTGTCTTCCACAATGGTTGAATTAATTTACATTCCCACCAACAGTGTAAAAGTGTTCCTATTTCTCCACATCCTCTCCAGCATCTGTTGTTTCCCGATTTTTTAATGATCT
The DNA here is from genome assembly GCF_048565385.1 of Saimiri boliviensis. Lineage (NCBI taxonomy): Eukaryota > Metazoa > Chordata > Mammalia > Primates > Cebidae > Saimiri > Saimiri boliviensis. The sequence goes on from NC_133470.1 coordinate 136,242,455, forward strand.
CTTTCTTTTGGTTGTTCTGACCCGCACTGAGGCTCTGCAAGGTCTTGTAAGTTTTAATCCCTAATGTTTCCACAGGAAGAAGAGAAATGGCTTTTTTCCACAAGACTATATCTAATTTTAGTATTGTTTATGCAGTGACTTTGAAAGTATGTTTTCAAATTGCTGTTAGTCTCCTTGTGTAGCCCTTGTGGCCTAAGCAACAATCAAAATTAAATGTTAATACATTTAGAGAGAGAAAAGAGCCTGATATAGCAAAATTAAACGAATATTTAATAAGTTCCTACTATGTGTCAGCATAGTTTCAGGCTCTAAGGGAACACAGCACTGGTTTTATTTTTAATCAAAAAAAGTGAAGACAGAAAAGGATGCATTTATGCTAAAAATTGATTTAATGGCAATAAAAATGTATTTAAAAAATTTCTCAACAGATGATGTAATTTCTTCTTGAAACAGGTTATATACCTTTGTGGATTTAATATTTGTAGTATAATCATTTTATTTTAAATGAGTAAAACCAAACAGTAATATTCCCTGCTCATTTTTCCTTTTTCTCATTTGTTTGCCTCAAATCATTTGCTAAGTATACATTTTCATCTTAGTCTCTTCGTAACAACTATTAATTTAAAGCAATTTGTGATACTAAATGCTTCCACCTGGGTGAAGACTTCTGCTCAAAGCTTCCCTATTTTGTTTTTCTGGAGTTATGTGCTATTTGCCAGAAAACAAGAGACTATGATATTTATCATATGTTAGCAAAATCTAAAATCTTAGAGTTGAAGAAACTGCTTTTTAATGCTTTGGGGGAATTTTAATAGTTATACATCAAGGGCAAATACAGCTTTTTTTTTTTTTTTTTTTTTTTTAGGGAGAGGTACTTTAAATTGTGTTAGCAAATTTTATCTCTCGTCAACTTTTCTATATGTACCCTGTGAGGAAGGTGAATGTAGAATATATTTTTATTCCTGTTATATTATTGGCAACACATGGACTTGTGAAAGAATGGCTCCTTAGAGATGTGTCTAGTAGCTTTGGAGCAGATAATAGATTCTTTCTTACTTCTGCTCTATTCAGTTCTTCTGACCTACCTTTTTTCTCTTCATTAGTCAACACCCTGTAGCTATTGAATACTTGTTTATATATTATTCTGATACTACTTGTTAAGTGCTTCTAACTACTATACACTAGCACATAAACTTTAAAATTTACTTAAATTTTAATGACTTAAAATTGAAAAATACTTTTTCTTAAAAAAAAAGCATAAGCACTGGTCATTAGAGAAATGCAAATCAAAACTACAATGAGATACCATCTCATGCCAGTTAGAATGGCAATCATTAAAAAGACAGGAGACAACAGATGCTGGTGAGGATGTGGATAAATAGGAACACTTTTACACTGTTGGTGGGAGTGTCAATTAGTTTAACCATTGTGGAAAACAGTGTGGCCATTCCTTGAGGATCTAGAACTAGAAATACCATTTGACCCAACAATCCTATTACTGGGTATATACTCAAAGGATTGTAAATTATTCCATTATAAAGACAGATGCACACGTATGTTTATTGCGGCACTGTTCACAATAGCAAAGACTTGGAAATAACCCAAATGCCCATCAATGATAAACTGGATAAAGAAAATGTGGCACATATACACCATGGAATATTATGCAGGCATAAAAAAGGATGAGTTCATGTCCTTTGCAGGGACATGGATGAAGCTGGAAACCATCATTCTCAGCAAACTAACACAGGAACAGAAAATTAAACACCACATGTTCTCACTCATAAGTGGGAGTTGAACAATGAGAACACATAGACACAGGGAGGGGAACATCACACACTGGGGCCTGTCGTGGGTGGGGGACTAGGCGGGGGATAGCATTAGGAGAAATACCTAATGTAGATGATGGGTTGATGGGTGCAGCAAACCACCATGGCACATGTATATCTATTTAAAAAACCTACATGTTCTGCATATGTACCCGAGAACTTAAAGTGTATATATATAAATGTCCTTTGCAGGGACATTTATACACACACACACACACACACACACACACACATATATGCAGGGACTCATATATATATGTATGTGAGTCTCTGTGAATCTGCTATGATTCTGGGGGCTGCTTGATTTGTGAATTGTTCATTGTTCAATTAAACTCCTTTAAATTAAAACAAACAGACAAACAAAAAAAAAAACCTTTAGCTTCTTCTTCAACACATACCATGCTGGTAAGCATAGAGTAGGAACTCAGTAATGATTTTGGGTTCATTCATTTAGTCAACATCTAATGATTGGTACAAGAAATGTGGAGCACTGAACTGGAAGTCAGAAGAACTTGATTCGAGGTTGAGCTCTACCATTTACTAGCTATATCACCTTAAGCTTTCCACAATTTCTCTGAGCAATTTTTCCTTCTTTAAAATGAAAATGACTAAACTACACATTTTTTCCCAAATTCCTTTCAATTATATGATTCAATGATCCAAAGGAGTGAATAAGTTTTCCATGCTGGGCATGGCGGCTCACACCTGTAATCCCAGCATTTTGGGAGGCCAAGGCGGGTGGATCACCTGAGGTCAGGAGTTCGAGACCAGCCAGTCCAACATGGATAAACCCTGTCTCTACTAAAAATACAAAATTTAGCCAGGCATGGTGGTTCACACCTATAGTCCCAGCTACTCGGGGGACTGAGGCAGAAGAATTGCTTGAACCTGGGAGGCAGAGGTTGCAGTGAGCCGAGATTGTGCCATTGCACTTCAGCCTGGGTGACAGAGCAAGATTCCATCTCAAAACAAACAAACAAAAAACACCAGTTTTCCATGTTTCTAATTTCTCACCCATGCCTTATAATGCCTTATAGTTACTGAATGTTTTGCCATTCTCTGAGATTTTATCTTTATGGATCTGTTTGATGGTATGTAACAAAATGATTTTTTAAAATAACTCCAATACAGTGCGGCATGTTTAGTGGATAATTAGTATATAAAGAATAAAAAGGCATTTTTCTTTCCAGAGTCTATTGTTTTTCCAGGCACAGTAACCAATGGTTTCAAAACATATCCCTCAAGAAATAACGAGTCTTTTTCTCTTTAATACTTGCCCTAACATAGTTGCTTTATTTTTAGCTGAATAGAAGATCTGTGTGTTATAGACCAAATTTCCTCAAGCTGGCCTTCTTTTTAACATACGCAATTTTTCTAATCACGGTTGTTTGTGAGAGCAAGACTGTGCATGCTGATAGAAAAGACAGCAGAATCAAACACTTTTAGGGATAATTAGAACAGTCATGAAAATAAGGACTGGTCTATGTGTGTAGGACCTTAGAAGAAATCAGTATTGGATAAATATGCATAAAAATCTTTATAAAAATCAAATTTTTGATCAAATAAGAAAAAAAAACCTGATGAGAAATTAAACATAATCTATCTCAGTCTCATAAAGTTATTGCAGGGATTTAATAAGATTTAACACAAAGATATTACCATATATCTTAAACATCTCTTCTTATCTCTGATGTCCATTGTAGGGTAAAGAGAAGGGAACATTCCTCAGTGCCTCTGGGAGGCACTATTACTATTGGTGAAGACCCCCCAAATCTACATTTCAACCTTAACTTCCAATTTTAATTTTTTAAAATAGATGTTGCTCAGGCTGGTATCAAACTCCTGGGCTCAAGTGATCCACCATCCTCAACCTCTCAAAGTGATGGGATGACACGTGTGAGCCACCGTGTCAGGCCTTAACTTCGAATTTGGTATTTCCGACTGTCTATCAGGGATCATGTTTATGATAGTAAATCCTACTATCAATACAAAATCAATAAAATCACATTCGAATTGATTACTTCCCCCCATCCCAATTGTTTTTCCTCTAAACTTTCCTAAATTGTCTCTAAGTAAGTTTTTTCCCAGTGCACACCAGAAAGGAAAGATAACTTAGACTTTGCCTAAGGAGGTCGAACCTCAAAGAGAGAGCAACATCTAGAAAAAAAGTAGCTAACTAAAGTCTTAGAAATTGGAGCAGTGGAACAGAAAAGAAGCTGGAGAAAGAAAGGAGATTTAGAAAGGGAATGATTCAAAGACAAGAGAAAGCATGGTGGAATTGAAGGACAGTTCAGAAACTAATTATACAAATTGGCTACATTTGCTTCACCGTTCCTCTTACACAGCTGAAGCGCTGTTTGGGGGCTAGAGTCTTATTTTTAAAGGGACCAGAAGGTATAGTAAAATTTCTAATATAAACTCTTCTTTCTGTTTTGAAATCTCAATTCCTTGAAGCCATCTTAGAATCTTCACTCCCCATAATATTCTACCAACTAAGCAGTAAACAACAAACACTAGGGCGAATGGATGAAAGCTCTGTTGATGCTTCCTCTCCTAGGCTTCTTGTACTCTTCTTTTCTACCGCATTACCACCGTAAGCCAAGCCCAAGCCAAGAAATATCAAGTCCAAACTTCCCACTTTAGTATTTGAGTTCTTTCAAAATCAGATCTCAATTTATTTCCAACCTTACCTTTTCTTACTGCCCATCAGAATCTTTCCATTTATCTAAACCAGTCTCCATTCATTAATCTCTTGATCTTTTGTTTCTTTGTCTTTTTTGTGAATACCCTCGCCCCTCATGTCATCTTAATCCAATATCCGTTAAAACTCAGTTTAAGTCCTATTGACCCAGCAATCCTATTACAGGGTATATACCCAAAGGACTATAAATCGTTCTATTATAAGGACACATGCACACGAATGTTCATTGCAGCACTGTTTACAATAGCAAAGACCTGGAACCAACCCAAATGCCCATCGATGATAGACTGGACAAAGAAAATGTGGCACACATACACCATGGAATACTACGCAGTCATCAAAAACGATGAGTTTGTGTCCTTTGTAGGGACATGGATGAACCTGAAAACCATCATTCTCAGCAAACTGACACAAGAACAGAAAATCAAACACTGCATGTTCTCACTCATAGGCGGGTGTTGAACAATGAGAACACATGGACACGGGGAGGGGACCATCACACACTGGAGTCTGTGGTGGGGAGCTAGGGAAGGGACAGTGGGGTGTGGATTTTAGAAAGAATCTATTAAGCTTCCAGAAAAAAGGAAAATGATCCCTGAAACAAGTCATTTTAAAAAGTGTAGTCATATAATATCCAATGGACTTTTAATATGAATTTAGATTTTGAGGGCAGTGATATGATTATTCCCACATATCCCAGGGAACAATTTAAAACCTTGATAACAAAAGCCTTGAAAGAAACAAGCAAGCCATTGAAGGCAAGAAATCTTCTGAGGATATTATCAGTTAGTGAGGTAAAAATAGATGAAACTTGTAATTGCTACAAATATTTTCCACATAGGCAAACTTTAAACAAAGAGAAACCTTAAACTAGAAAAATGTTACCTGAACATCTCTGAAGTGGAGTCTGGTCTATTGGTCTGGGGATTATAAAATAATCATAAAATTAGCTCATTCTGAATAAAATGCTAATTTTGAACCACTTCATGAAATTGACATGCGTGCCTTTAATAGCTCATTTTCTTTTTTCTTTCTGATTTTTTTCTCCTTAACATTTTATAAATGTCATAATGCACATTAAGAATCACGATGCCTTCCCTGTATTTCTGAGATCATTATCTTGGATATTACTGCACAATTTCAAACATTTGAAATGCTGACATTGATTGATAAAGTTATTCATAATACATGCCTATTGCTGATTTAATTACTTTGGGGTTAAATGAAGAGGCATTTTAAATGGTGTGATTTAATACAGTTCAATTATTGAAAACAAATCAAACAAGAAATATATTTCAGAAAAGAAAGATGATAAAAGGACATCATTTCTGTGAGAAACTTTATTTTTAAATGTGGAATATTTATAAATTAATGGCGCATAGAAAAGATGAATTCCTTGTCCTTTCTCTTTAAATATCAGCATCATCAAATATTAAGTGCGTGTAAATATCTACTCTAATTGATTTCATGCTTTTCCTTGACCTTGATACATAGCTGCATGTGTCCCTAAAGAGCTAAATATCTCGATTAGTCCTTCTGCTTTGGTGGGGCTTACTGATTCCTTCCTATTGCTAAATCATTTGTTCCCCAAACCCTGTTCCCTCTAGGATTTAACCTCTCTTCTCAAAAGAATGCGTATATGCCACAGCCTATCATACTGATGCTATCTGCATGACTTGTCAGTAAAACAAGCCTGCAGTGATGGGAGTGCCGCAGCTTTCAGTGCAGTTTCAAGCATAAGACAGTCAGCTCATGTCGGGAGATGATGTAAGATGAAGTTTCAGGGCTGTGATGAAAAGGTCTGCAAATCTAAATAGCTTCTGCAAGGCAAATGGTTCTGTGTTTCTCAGGTAATTGTAATCCCTGAAATCAAACCACCTCTCAAGGTGTGCAATGACATGGTTATCAAATGTTTTAAATGATTTCTTGAGCATCAGAGCTGAAAAGAATGACAGGCTTAGATTTGTTTGAAATTCATAATATTTGTCATTCAGCCTCTGAACCAGCTTGTTCCTATCATTTGGAATGGGGCTATACAGATGGCAGCCACTTGAATGCCTTTTTTTTGTTCCCCCAGAGCGAGAGTGCTGTCCTAGAATTATGGCAGCATATTAAAGAAAAAAATTATACTTTTTAAAAATAAATTTCGCAGCTCCCATGGGATGTTATCTTGGGAAAACCTGCTACTTTATTTTCTTAAAATAGAGCTCCTGCACAACAATATCTCACATTAGCTAAGTGTTTAGAGCAGGAATTTCCTTATGTGACTCTTATGTGTTTCTGGTGGGAATTTTTAATTTATTTTGCTGCCATATTTCAAGTAAGATTAAATTATATTGTTAATAAGAGCAATTCTGCTCTAACATATTTCTCCAACAATAAACAGATATTTTGATCTTGAAGGCTAGAATGTAAAATATATGGACCTGCTCTAAACAGTGCTTGTTAACCATTAGTGTGAAAGAACAAATTATACTTAATGTGCTTTTTAAAACTTGCCCCTGACGACTGACTATCTGCTTCACACATTAATGTTATTTTAAAAAATATTTGTTTTTTAATCCTAAAATGGATAATTAAATTCAAGTGATGCTAGTTTCTTTCTCAGCTAACCGGACATATGAAGAAAGCAAATGCTCAAAAGTCTGGTAACATGGTCCCTTGATTGCAGACAGAGTACATTAGAAGTGAACAGAAATGCATTTAAGCCATTCCTCTTTTGTGCTGTTTTGCAGTTGTCAGTTCATGGGAAGGCCTGTTTCTCAGACTGTGTGCTTCTTGAGGCTAAGGACCCTGTCTTTTATCTTCATAACCCCCATTACTTAGCACAGCGATGATCATAATGTTTGGTAGTGAAAGAAGATCTGTGGGTTGCTGAACACGTTGTGTTATAAGAACCATGAGAACAGTGACTCTGTTGAATTCAGTTTTCTATCTTGAACACCCAGTATATTTCCTGGCTAAAACAATATGGAATAGATAAAAACATAACTTTGTATTTTGTGAAAAACTGTTGCAGACATGACCTCATTTTAGCCTGCCATAAGATGAGGAGGAGACAAAAATCCAGAATGAGGAATTAACTTACTAAAATTCACTTTACTTACTAAAATTTATAACCCTTTAGAGATGGACCTGGCATGCTTGCTCATCTATGAGTTAGGAAATGCCCTTAAGAATAAGTCTCAAGGGGGCCCTGACGTCTTGAACCTTAACTCATCCCTCACTTCTGCTTCCACTTTTAAATTGGGTAAAGAAAGTTGCTGTGGGTGCTGCTCAGTATTAATACTTTTTCCTCAGAGATATTGAAGTGTGTGTGTGTGTGTGTGTGTGTGTGTGTGCGCGCGTGTGTGATATGCTTTTGTTTCCTCCAAAAAAGTGTGGACTGATTATTTATACATCATCTAGTGTTTAATAATTTCTTTTAGACAATCTTTGCAGTGGGCCAGCTAATATAAACATGTACTTGATTCCATTCCCTGAAGCCATGGCTTTTTCTCCATTAAAATGGCGTAAATGTTCCCACAACTTTTCCAGTCATAACTTTCAGTGAAATGGATCAACATTAGGCAGTCTAAATGGCAGCCTGAATGCAATACTGATACTCTGGGGTTGAAAAACTATGCGAATTAATTTGATGCAAAATTAGTGCCAGAACACTCTCGGAAGTATTTTGTTCGTGTTAAAACTGGCTGGAACTCTTAGTTTCAGAATAGCTAAGCTTTGTAAAGATATAATAAAATAACTTTGCCCATTTATTGCTAAAGGACTCTAAAGTATACTCTTCCTAAAGTAGTCCATGCTTTGCTTTATCCTCACTTGCAATGGTTTTCCAATAATACAGTAATACAGTCTCTTGATATTATCATTTTAAGTGGAAATCCACTCTAACCAAATCTTAAGTTGTTGCTCTACAAAGATTTTCCCCAAATTGAATACAAGTCCTGGAGTCCTAAATTCATCTTGCTTGGCTCAAAGCCAATGCGTTTCTGGAAATCAGTTTCTCTAGTGGGAATGGAAGGTGTAAAGGTAAGTAAAGTTAACAGCTGCTACTTTGTTCCCTCCCCTCTTGTCCCTTCCCCTCCCCTCCACTACCCTCCCCTTTCTTTCCTCTCTACCCATTTCTCCCTCTCTTCCTCTCTCTCTTTTTCTTTCTTCTTTTCTCTCTTTCATTCCTTAATAGGAAGACCCCCTAGAGGAAAAACACAGAAACCAAAACGACTCCTAGAATGAACACAAAATAAAACCCGTCTAGGAATTTGTTGGTAAAGTCTGGAGTTGCCATAGAGGTTTTTACTTGCTGTCAAACTGGTTATTGCTGAAACGGTGGTCAGCAGGCTGGCAGTATCACTGTAGTAGAGAGGTATATGTTGGAGACTGATCAAAAAGATCCATGGCGTTGCCTTGAGAGGAGCAGTGAGGATCCCCTGGGATAAATGCAGGAGTCAATGGAGGCATGGTTTGCCATCCTGCGTCCTGTCATCTGCAGTACTGAGCAACAGAGCCTTGCATATAGCAGAGAATCAGAATTCAGTGCATCATTGAGTAGCAGGAACAACAGTAATGATGGTGACTGCCAGATATTAAGGATTAGTCCTTTGTCCCTCATTTTCTTGTGGCTTAGCTCTGAGGATTCTATAGAATCTGATGAGGAAGGACGCTGCAATAATGATTGATAGTGAATGCCCTATCAGCTAGGAATATGAGGGTTCAGAACCAAGTCTGATTTGATTTGAAAATCAAAAAGAAACAAATTGTGCTATTTCTTGCACCACAGCAATCTGGAACAAATTCATGCTTATAAGAAATACATTTTTAAAAAATAGATACATCAAACCTCTGGGAACTAGGATGAAGGTCAGAGGAACTTTCACTTTTTACTTAAAATGTACGTAGTGTGTAGCTGGGGGAAGGAGGAACAATCCTTTTCTTTCAAAACAAAAACGAAAGTCAATTTGGATTGAGAACAGGATCTGCAGGTGTATAGATGTCTTCAAGGTCATCTGAACTGGCCCTAATCCTGATGTACTATATACTCCTAGGACGACTTTGAGGCCTGAAAGCTCTAGATTTAGACATCGTTTTGAAGGAGTATTACTAGGAGTAAAGTATATGATCTCTTCTACTTATTATCCAATTCCATAAAGAATATTTGCAAGTATAAATATTTTATACTGTTATATAAACTGTAATTATACACCACCAATTAAATATCACTTATTTGTTCATTCAACACTTAATGAATAGTCATTGGGACCCTCTTATGTGGCCAGCACTTTCCTAGGCACTTAAACCTACATAGGATAATAAAAATAAATAAATCTTGCTGCTTTTTTGCTCCTCAGGTTTGCTTGGGTACAAGAAATAACACATTTTGTCTTGGTACGGGACAGACACACCAAGGGTCTGGTACATCCTTCTACTACTATACTTTATTACATTGTATTCAAATAACTAGTTTATGCAACTCGGAAATAAAATAGCTTTTATAACATAAAGGCAGAAAATCTGAAAGATGGGAACAACAGATTTGAATCAATAAAATAAGCTGCACAGAAAAAAAAATAAAGCAAGGAATACAATAAAGTGGGGAAATATTTATAACATATATGACATATACATTTTCTATCTGTGATATATAAAGAGTTCTTCCAGGACACTAAGCAAAAGATCAATTACAATTGAAATGTCTCCAAAGGACACACACAGAAAATATACCAAAAAAAGAAAAATAATAGTAAATTATATATAATATATATAAGATAAATATAAATAATGAAGTATATATAAATATATAATTATACATATAATTTGCTATTGTTTTCATATGTATATTTAAATGTTCAAGCTCACTAGTAATCAAGGGAATGCAAATTTAAGCACTAAGATACCATCTCTGGCTATCAGACTGCAAGTACTAATAATTAAAAAACTCTAATTCTAATTCTTCCACACAGGGTTTCTCAGCCTCGCACTATTGACATTTTGAGTAGGATAGTCCCTTGTCATGTGCAGCTGTTTTGTGCATTGTAGGATGTTTAGGACCATCCCTGGCCTCTTGCCACTAGGTAGATGCCAGCAGCATCCCTTTCCTGCTGTGACAACCAAAAATGCCTCCAGACACTGTCAAATATCCTCTGGTTGGGAAAATCACCCTGGATTGGGAACCACCGGTCTAAGCCTGCGGAAGTGCTTGGTGTCACTCCCACCTGTCAGGATCTCTCTTTCTTTCAAATCTGTTCATGTTCTTACTCCAGAGCATTTCTTCTTCTACACTTATCATCCTGCATACGTCCTCTGAGGCTTTTGAGAAGATTTCCATGACTCCTCAAGATGAATTCCCATAGCATCCTGCATTTACCTTATTTTAACACTTTGTATAATGTATTTTATTTTATTATTTGGCAGGCTTTTCTGATAGAATATAAACTGCATACAGGTCTGCATTGTGACTTTCCTGAGCCCCAGCCACTTTTGCCTTCAGAAATCCTTTCCCCCATAAAAACGATTCCAATTTTATTTTATGATTGCATTGTCTAAAGACTAATGCAATCGAGCCTGGATTATATTCATTTTATTCTTCTCATTTTAAAAGAAATTAAAGGATTTTCATGAGCTCCTGTAAAGCATAGTGGGTGCTAGGCACTGTGCTTACCATGCCTAATGGATAGGATAGTTCTGGTGTCACAAAGAGAGAGATTGTGTCTGTCTTGTTCATCACCCAATGCCTACTAGTGAGTAGGTGTTTAATAAATAGTTCTCCAGTCTATAAATGAATTGAAATTTTGCCAAATAAGAAGTATTTCTAAATATCTGGGCCAAAAAAAGACTTCAAAATCATTTTAGGCTGGATGCTGGTGGCTCATGTCTATGATTCCAGCATGCTGGGAGGCTGAGCGGGGAGAATTTCTTGAGTTCATGAGTTCAACACCAGCCTGGGCAACATAGGGAGACTCTGCTTCTATGGAAAAAAAAATAGCATGGGCCTGTGCCTTTAGTCCTAGCTACTCAGGAGGCTGAGGTGGGAGGATTGCTTGAGCTCAGAAGGTCAAGGCTACAGGGAGCTGTGACTGCACCACTGCGTTCTAGCCTGGGTGGCAAAATGAGATCTTGTCTCAAAAAAATAATAATAATTTTAATTAAGTGAAGATATCTTCGTTTCATTATTTTTTATTAGACTTTTTCCCCCTAAATTCATTTGTGCTCTGGTTTTGACAAGTACTTGAAAAATATTCTACATTATTCCATCATATTTATTATTAAAATATCCTTGATATGATTTATTTACAATTTTAAATAAACTCTTGACCATCTAGCCTTCCACTTCATTCTAACATCAAATATATCTGGTCGCACTGAGAGCATAGGCTTATAGCAAGTATTAGATTGCTTTATATAGATTCATCTATAATTTCGTACTGGTTTTCTTTTATTTCAGAAAACAAAGATACAACAGGTAAATAAATTTAGAAGTTTGGTAGGATGTATAAGAGTTAGATTACAAGTCAATTCTGCTTTGCTGGTATGTATAAAATAATTGCAATTTTGACAATTTTGTGATTTTGCAATTTTGCCTGCAATTTTGCCAAGCAAGGGGTCATCAAGCACTTACAGATTGATATATGCTATTGATCTACGCTAGCTAGCATATAGTCTCTGTCCTCAAGGAGCTCACACATTAGTACTATCCATAAATTATTTTCCTATATGGGATTAGGAGGCATGATAACATTAGTAATCAAAAGGCTACCAGTTAATTATGTAATGTGAACTTAATTTGGTTTATGCTAGAAAGGAGAAAAATAAAGCTACCAATTCATTACAGTCTGCTTTGTTTGTTGTTCTGTTTTTTGTTTTTATTAATTTGATTGCCTCTATCTTTGCATGCAATCTGCTTTTCATGGACCATATTTACGTGTGTGTTTCCACCACTCAGTTGGGAGCTCTTAGAAGACAGGAGCACATTTTTTTCCAAATCCTTATTATATCCAGAGAACTTGCTCTGTGTGTAGTAGATGCTCAGTAATTGTTTTTCTTTACAAACATACATACAAAAAGCAAGCAAACAAGTCACTAATTATAAAATATTGGCAACACAACCTCAAGGTTGGAAAATAATATTAAGTGGAGATGGTTCACCTCAAAAATAGTACCACAGAACTTATTCAAAGTACTGTTTCTGGCCTGACCCGGTGGCTCACACTTACAATCCTGGTACGTTGAGAGGCTGAGGCAGGTGGATCACTTGAGATCAGGAGTTCAAAACTAGTCTGTGCAACACGGTGAAACCCCGTCTCTACTAAAATTACAAAAAAAAAAAAAATAATAATAATAGCTGGGTGTGGTGGCGAGTGCCCATATAGCTACTCGGGAGGCTGAGGCAGGAAAATCACTTGACTCCAGGAGGCGGGGGTTGCAATGAGCCAAGATTGCATCACTGCACTCCAGCCTGGGTGACAGAGTGAGACTCTGTCTCAAACAAAACAAAACAAAAAACAAACAAACAAACCCGCACAAAGTACTGTTTCTAAAATACTCTCGATTTGCAAAATAATAATTGGTAGTCTTGGGAGAAAAGTGCATCTCAGTCATGCTTGAACCAAGTAAACTACTCCTGTTCTATTCTATGGTACATCTTTCCTAATGATAGAATATTTATGTCCTCCTGCAACTTTAGGCAGTATTCAAATGTTATTTTTCTGCAGGTAAGAGTCATGACATCGTTCTTCTTGACTTAAATATTTTATACTTTTGAAACATGTGGCAATTCCCGTGGGAACAGATATTATTTGCTGATAGCCTCTTAGGTTGTATCATTCTTGATGACATGGCTGAACGCTCTTTTGTTTCATTAATAACATTTCTCCCATTGTAGGATGGGTAATCTCTGGGCAGGTTTCCCATTGTGAATTAAATCCAGCTAAAGAATGTGGATTCTTGTTTGATTCCACAAAGTGTGTGACTTAATTTGGTTGCTATGAGTCAATTGCACCTCAATTAAGCTTCCCCTAATCCTTGTTGATCAGAATCAATCACTTTTTTTTTCCTGAGATCTCCCAATAGAGTACCGGTATCTCTATTTAGCACTTACTTATTCTGCTGTAATTACTTGCCTGTCATCTATTACAAGAAAGAGTGAGGGTCTTTCTTATTCATCTTTGCATTCTCCAAGCACGTAGCATAATATTTTGCACGTAGTAGGTCTCAAAACACATTGATTGGAAAAAATATTTTCAAAGTGGAGTAGAGTTTAAAATGCCTGTGGTATTCTCAAAGCTTAATGCCTATTTTGAGAAGGTATACATTTTAACAGTAAGGGTGTGTGGGTGTGTTTGGTAGAACTCCTATGTGAAATCAGTCTAGATTTTTTTTTTTCAAACAGAATTTTCATCAACCAGGCAGCTTTCAGTGTTCACAACCTTATCACTACTGGCTGTAAATTTCTTTGAAAATGCCAAGTGAGGGTCACCAGGCTAATGGATTTATCCACTACGATATTCTAGGAAATTATGCCATCCAACTTGCCAGAAGTTGCTTCAAGGTCGAACACTGAAATATCTAAGTAGATTACAAGGGTGCATGAAAGATTCCTTTTTGACAAACTCTTGCCCATTTCTATATCTATATTCCCAACTCTGATTATATATTTCTACTGTCCATTGTTAAGATGTCTTTTCTTTACCACCTTTTCTGTTTACAGACGGAGTCCAGCAGTTATTTGAATTCTCAGCTCAGTGTATATTTGAGAAAATGTTACCCATTTAGCAAGTGCTTGTTTGACTCTAAGGAACAAGGAATAAAATCAGGAAGATGAAAGAGTAACACTTCATTTGGGAAGGGCTTCCTGTAAAGCAAGTGGACTCTGTTTGGTCAGGAATTATAATATTATCACATCGGTATGCTGAAGTGGCTGAACAGCCTCCCTTGCTAATCCATGTATAATGATTGGCAGATATTGGACATCCTACCAGACAACGGGCCATACAGCTCCCCTTCAGTCAGATCTTCTGAAAACATTATCCCTCCCTGGCCACTTCCTGTCCAGTTATTCACTCAAGACAGGTCTTCAATCACCTGGCCAGTTATGAAACACAACACTAGCTACCTGGTTACTCTCTTGCTTCCTATTTACTTTGACAGATTTCTGATCACTGGGTTTATTACAGGAAAAACACCATCCTGAAAAGACATTAAGTGTATAGCAAAGACTCCAGCTTGAGCTTCAGTTGTGCTCAGGTATGTTTTGAAATGCCTTGATAGATTGCATATATATTCCTTGAAGACAGGAAACATCTCTCTTGTATTTTCTGAGCTGTGCCTCTATCTTCATTGCCACTTTGGGCTGCTGGTTTGACATTTCTCTTGCTTGACTTTTGAAATGCCTCATCTCACTTTGGCCTGGTTTGATTCAGTATGTCCTCCTTAACCTCCACACTGCATGTGTTAGTGGCAGTTTGGAGTATCGAGGAGGAGGAGTGCTCTATATGGAGGCAGGGGCATGGAGGGTTTCAAAGTAGAGAGATAAGTGGTCAGTTTTAAAACAGTGTATGATAAGAGAACTGATAAATCAGGGGGGCACATATTTTGGGGTGAGATTTCACCTGTTTAGCTCCCTACTCCCCAGGAATCTTTGGAATTTAGGCAAGATGCTAGACTTCTACCTGTATGATCAGTGGGAGTTTGCATCATTTTATAGTTGGATATTAAACAAAAGAGTAGCCCCTGAAGTCCGGAGGGCTTGGTAAATTTGAATATTCTAGCAATTGGCATTATATATAGCTGTTTCTGTCAAAAATCCAGAGTTGGATTTTAACCCAGTTGAAGAGGAAAATCAAAGAGGAAGGCAGAGAAACATTCCTTTACATCTGTGCCAAAGGAACATGTGAGAATCTAACTCAAGATGTAGCATTGCATTTGATTCTGGAAAATACCCGAGAAGACTATAATTGAGTTCCTATAAAGGAATAAGTTCTTTAATTCAATGTCATCTTTTACTTACAAAAAAACATGCCATCGCTGTGTACCAGGAAAGTAGAATTCTATTGTGCTTACCTTGAAGCGCTGTTTGTAATAAAGTCATTGGAAAGCTCTATTTATTTTTTAAAGGCAAGCAAGGGAAAAACAGTAAAACCCAAACCTCTAAATTTCTATTGATCACAGGATGCAAATCTTATTTATTGTCTATCTGTCACAAAATGGGAACAGGTGGCTTTTATATTTTAAAATTTTACAGCAATCATACTTAATCTTTTTAAGTTAGAGAGTGAATATAATCATCTGATTACAGCCTTTAAATAATGGAGGCCATTAGACATCACAGAATTTGCCGGACTCAAACAACTTGTCATTCATAGATGATATTAAATTCTCATGTTGAGGAGGAACCCCTTGATCCACTGTTTGCCTATTTATTTATTTTATCCTTTTG
Organism: Saimiri boliviensis; assembly: GCF_048565385.1. NCBI lineage: Eukaryota > Metazoa > Chordata > Mammalia > Primates > Cebidae > Saimiri > Saimiri boliviensis. The sequence goes on from NC_133470.1 coordinate 136,258,413, forward strand.
CCTTTTGTTTATTCAGAATTTACTATGTGCCAAAGAATATTCTAAGCATTTACAATAATCCTATGAGGCAAACATTGTTATTATTCCCATTTTATTGTGGAGAAGTGTGGTATAGTAGAAATAGTACTGTATGGGTTTAGCGTCAAACAGACTTGGTTGAATCCTGAATCCACCACTTACTAACAGTGTGGCCACAGGCACTTACTGTGTACTTATGTTGTGAACCTCAATTTCCTTTAAAGCAAAGGAGAGCAGATACTATGTACCTCACAGGGTTTTTATGAACATTAGATAGGAATATAGGAAATCACCTTACCCAATTTCTGGCAAACAATATGTTTTCAGTATAGTTTAAGTTCCTTCCTATTCCCTTCAACCTTGTGTTAGTCAAGACTCTTGGTTACAAGTGATGGAAACCCACATCAAGTGGACTTTAACAAAAAAAGAAAACGTTGGTTCATTTAATAGGGAAATTTAGGGATTCTACCAATGCCAGTAGAATATCCTTCTGTCTCTTGGTAGAATATCTTTCTGTCTCTTGGCACTATGTTCCACTGTTTTGGCTTATTTTCAGACAGAGTATCAATCAAATCCATTTAACACCTTAATCAGCTTTTTGCTAATTTGCATCTGGTCAGCTTTATGGGCTGGTAACCAAAGACACATCTCTCCTTGAGTTACGGTGTTGTAGGAAAAACCCAGTTCTTGTCACATGATCAAAGGCTCACAGATAGTTTGAAGGGTGAGGGGTTACAGAATTTACTGGGCATAGAGGAAAAAGGAAAAACAACACAGCAAAGTGAGATGAAGTCCCGCTAACAGGCTCTCCAACTCACCGATTGAATACCAGGTCACCACACAGGAACTGGAAGGGCCAGGCTCCTCCCCGCTGCAAATGATGGCAACTCCATGGCTCCACCCCATTTTCCCAGGGCACAGGCAGAAGGCTGGTTGGAGATTCTCCAAGGCCTCCTTCATGCCTGACCTTTCAATGGCCCTTGAATCTGTGCCTCAGAGTTTGTGTCTTTAGGTAACAGACCTAGGGCTTTGACCATTGACTCAACCAACCCTTAGTTAAATGGTATCTGTCTTGCTCATTCTTGGGATAATACAAGTAGTTACAGGTTAGGTTGTGATGGAGATAAGACTCATTAGTCTCTTGCCCATAGCAGAATCCCAAAGAACTGTTCTTTAAAATGCAGGTAATTGTGCCCTTTGTCACACAGGAAATACACAGGATAAAGTCCTAGTTAAGGAGCTAGGGGAATAGTACTAGTCTTATCTCCTGAGATATATCCTGTTTCGTAAAGTTTACTCACATTAAGTTTAGCTTGAAGCAGAGTATACAGCACATCCAACCTGGTAAGATTCATGAATATCTGTCAGTCATTTTGTATTGCTGGTCATAAGCAGAAGGTGTCTCCCTGTCTGCTTTCAGACACAGAAGCTTGGGCCACAGCTTTTATCTTCCTGATAGGCACTTATTCAAGATCAAAAGCAGTAGTCAATGAAATTCAGTACCCTGAAGTGTTTACATCAAGTTCCCAAGGTCTGAATCCTAGGATACAGTAGGAACAGTTTAATAAGCTACTGCAAAATAGAGCTTGCCAATTTTCCAGCTGGAGGCAAGAGAATCTTTAGTGTCCTGCATTCCAATCACAGTGGACCAGTTCCACTTTTGTGATATGTTACTTTTCAATACCACTCTTCTAGAGATCAATATCAAGTTTTTTGTGACAAGGTCTCACTCTGCTTCCCAGGCTGGAGTGCAGCGGCACAATCACGGTTCACTAAAGCCTTTACCTCTCTGGGCTCAAGTGATCCTCCTACTTCAGTGTCTTGAGTAGCTGGGACTACAGGCACACACGACCATGCGTGGCTAATTTTTGTATTTTTTGTAGAGATGGAGTTTGACCATGTGTCCCAGGCAGTACTTGAACTCCTGAGTTCAAGTAGTCCTCCACCCTCAGCCTCCCAAAGTGCGGGGATTACAGATGTGAGCTCTTGCTTCCAGCCCAATATCAATTTTACAAGCTGTCTTTGGGTTTCAAGGGACAAAAACCAATTCAAACTTGTTTATTGACTGATATGATGAAGATATTCTGGAATGGATAAATCTAAAGGTTCAAGTCTTATCTTGAGACTGCTGTACCTCTCTAAGCAAATGGGCAATTCGCATACAGAATGATAAAGTTAGCTGTAGGGTGCCATGTCAGAGCAGAATAGAAAGCCAAATAAAATTTCCCTTTTTCTTAAAAAGTTCCTAGTACAGCAGGAAACATACATATAGAGACATCAGTCTATCTAACCTGTACAGCCTCAAGGAAGAAGAGCGTGAGAAGTGGTCTTTGAAAAGGAAGATAAATGGAGAAAAAAAATGAAGCTTTCCTAGAAATATAGGCAGTCGAAGAGAAAGTAGAAGTATATACAGTTCATATATAATTCAATTCTACAGACATATGTCATCAGTGTATATTAGTTTTCAGAAAGATACAGATTTATACAAATGTTTGAAGCAAAGTACCATTTAGTGAATTTTTGAAACCCTACAATCTTAAGTCCTTAATTCATTGAGTCATTCAGTAGATTGATTGCCTGTGTTGTGCTGGATGCTATGTTCTTTGAAGCCTCACTGAGTCTTTGAAATAAACCTTTTCACAGTAGTTGGTAGTTTATATAATAAACAGGACTTTCAAAATGCAACCTTTAATGCATTAATATGAGATGCCTCCTGAGCTGAAATGCTGTTTTGTTTTGATGATGTTTTGCTGCAATCTTCCAAACTTCCATTTAAAAATATTTCCTTTAATCATAAAGATGATGTCAAAATTTATTTGGAAATGTCTTCAAAATTCTCATTAGCACATGAAGAAAATTTTCATTGATTTGATTGAAGGAAAAGACGAGCACTTCCATACATTCTTGAAAGGGAAGATAAAAGCCTGTGCTCCAACTGATGAAGGCCGACTATTCAGTTTTACTGATCTTTCTTTTCCTTAAAAGGATTGCTTCTCTTTTCCCCCTTTTGCTTTCTTCTACCAAAGAGTAACAGTAACTTAACTTATTCTGTGGTTGAGAACCAAACAGCCAAGCTCTGACCTGAGCATAGGAGGAATGGGGCTTGCCATGTAATGTCTAACTGTTACTTACACTTGGCTTTTTGCTTGCATTTCTTTGCAGCAGACAAATAAATGATACAATCTTTCTGAAAGCTTTCAGAATGTCCCAGAGGACTGCCTTGGAAAAAGCCAAATCTCTGTTGAATTCAAGAAAGAAAGCAATTTCTGTCCATGCGAAAGACGGAGAGAGTAGAGCAGTGTATTGACCATTGTGGGGATTTTAAGGGTATCTAGGGAAAATCAGTTTCCCTAGGGTACGATCTAAATTTTATTTGATGGATGATACCTATTGATGTAGCTCTGCCTTTTGTAAAGAAGCAAGCCAACTTATTATTGATTTATGAATCTGAAGAAAAAAGGCAGGGAAAATATAAAGCAACAGCATGCTTTCTAACTGTCAAGTGTACATGGATTTGATATCAAAATGAAGATAACATTTGTCTCGGGAATCACGTTGAATAATTTAGAAATAATATTAAATGATTAACACCTATGTTCTGTCATTCTTGTTCCTACCTGTTCTCATATGATATAACATTATTATACATTGTGTTTCATCCCAAAGTATACCGAAGTGGTTTACAATCACAGCATACTTTTAAATCAGTCTAGGTCTCCTGGTTGAACAATGTATTTGGAATGACAGAATTATAACTTTCTTGGCAGACCCATGCATAATTCACTAAGATTATCTACACTACAAAAAAAAAGTCAGTTTATATATAATTCTTAATAATGGAAAAATCACTCCCTTAAGTTGAATGCTTGCCAAAATGAGAAAGAGGCTGAAACAGCAATGTTGAGTAAGAGTACCAGGGCCAGGTGCTGTGGCTCATGTCTGTAATCCCAGCAGTTTGGGAGGCAGAGGCAGGCAGATCACCTGAGGTCGGGAGTTTGAGTCCAGCCTGACCAACATGGAGATTTATTAAATCTTTAACAAAAATACAAAAATTAGCTGGGTGTGGTGGTGCATGCCTGTAATCCCAGCTACTCGGGAAGTTGAGGCAGAAGAATTGCTTGGACCCAGGTGGTGGAGGTTGCGGTGAGCCGAGATGGCACCATTGCACACCAGCCTGGGCAACAAGAGCAAAATTCCATCTCAAAAAAAAAAAAGAGTACCAAACTTATGTTATCACTGCTCCCACCAGAGATGGGTTTGTAAAGGATTGTGTAAAGGGGACTGATACATAGTGCAGATTACATAGTTTGTGCACCTGGATACATCAGTGAGTTGCAACGCATTGCCCTGTGTTCCAGAACTCTAACTAGAGTGAAAGGGCTTGTTAAATCTTCATTGGTCACTCTTTTGTGAAGTGAACCATATCAGGCATACCAAACCTGTACTACATACCCTGCTTGCCCTTTTGCTGATGCTCAAATTCAAACTGTCTGTGTTAAGGTGCTCCCACTCATTTTCCTCACATTGACAGACAGAAAGAAAAGAAAGCAGATGAAACTTAACAAAATTAGTTTGTGTAACTTTTAGAGTGTATCTGCCAATAAAATGTCATTCGTAATTTAGAGTTTATAATAATTTGGACCCAGCATTGCTATTTTAAAAATATTCTTAATGTTTTGGTATATATTTATGAGGTACAATGTGATATTTTGATTGTGTATTCATAGCAGAATAATTAAATCAAGCTACGTAATATTTCCATTGCCTCACATACCATACTTTTTGTGGTGACAACATTTGAAATCTTGGTAATTTTCAAACACATAACACATTATTACTAGCTATAATCATCATGCTGTACAATAGATCTCCAGAACTTATTTGTCTTTTCCAACTGAAACTTTGTGTTCTTTTTTTTTTTTTTTGGATGGAGTCTCGCTCTGTTACCCAGGCTAGAGTGCAGTGGCATGATCTCAGCTTACTGCAACCTCCGTCTCCCAGATGCAAGTAATTCTCCTGCCTCAGCCTTACTAGTAGTTGGGATTACAGGCACTTGCCACCATGCCTGGTTATTTATTTTTGTATTTTTGTATTTTTAGTAGAGATGGGGTTTCACCATGTTGGCCAGGCTGGTCTCTAACTCCTGACCTCAAATAATTTGCCTGCCACGGCCTCCCAAAGTACTGGGATTACAGGCATGAGCGACCACGCCCGGCCTGAAACTGTGTTCTTTGACCAACATCTCTGCATCAGGCCCTCCACCCCAGTCCCTGGTAATCACTATTCTACTGTACGTCAATGAGTTCAACTATTTTAGATTCCACATGTAAGTGAGATCAGGCAATATTTGTCTTTCTGTGCCTGGTTTATCTCACTTAATGCCCTCCAGGTTCATCTGTGTTGCTGCAATGACAAGATTTCCTTCTTTTTATGTACCATATTTTCTTTTTTTATTATTATACTTTAAGCTCTGGGGTATGTGTGCAGAACGTGCAGGTTTGTTACATAGGTATACACATGCCATGGTAGTTTGCTGCATCCATCCCCCGTCATCTACATTAGGTATTTCTCCTAATGTTATCCCTTCTCAATTCCCCCACCTTTTATCCCCTCCCCTAGACAATCACAGGCCCTGCTATGTGATGTTCCCCTCCTTGTGTCTGTATGTTCTCATTGTTCACCTACCACTTATGAGTGAGAACATGCGGTGTTTGGTTTTCTGCTCTTATGTCAATTTGCTGAGACTGATGGTTTCCGGCTTCATCCATGTCCCTGCAAAGGACATGAACTCATCCCTTTTCATGGCTGCATAGTATTCCATGGTGTATATGTGCCACGTTTTCTTTATCCAGTCTATCATTGATGGGCATTTGGGTTATTTCCAAGTCTTGTTTATTGTAAACAGTGCCACAATAAACATATGTGTGCATGTGTCTTTGTAATAGAATAATTTACAATCCTTTGGGTATATACCCAGTAATGGGACTGCTGGGTCAAATGGTATTTCTAGTTCTGGATCCTAAAGGAATGGCCACACTGTTTTCCACAATGGTTGAAATAATTTACACTCCCACCAACACTGTAAAAGCATTCCTATTTCTCCACATCCTCTCCAGCATCTGTTGTCTCCTGATTTTTTAATGATCACCATTCCAACTGGCATGAGATGGTATCTCAATGTGGTTTTGGTTTGCATTTCTATAATGCGCAGTGATGATGAGCTTTCTTTCATATGTTTGTTGGTTACCTTTATGCATTAATCTGTTGATGTCAGCATAATTCTTATTGAGGAAAAAGCTAAACATTTCTTTACCTTTTGACTTTAAGGTCTAACTAAAGAGTAAGGAGAATCAGAATTCAGTAGTTTATCCAACCTTGGTACCAAAAACTTAAGGCACATAAAAGAAATCATTATATTTCTTTTCTTTTCATTTTTTGAGACAGGGTCTCACTGTCACACAGGCTGGATGGAGGGCAATGTTGTGACCACGGCTCACTGCAGCCTCAACCTCCTGGGCGCAAGTGATCCTCCCACTTCAGCCTCCTGAGTAGCTGGGACTACAGGTATGTGCACGATGCCTGGTTAATTTTTCAATTTTTTGTAGATGTGGGGTCTTGCTATGTTGCCCAAGCTGGTCTGGAACTCCTGGACTCAAGCAATCATCCAACCTCAGACACCCCAAGTGCTCAGATTCCAGGCATGAGCCACCAGACCTGGCTGAGGAATGATTACATTTCTTGTTGAAAATGGAATGCCAATATTTACAATGTACTGGTATGTAATATAGTTAATTATGGAAAAATTTCATTAACATTTTACATGAATGTGTACTAACGTTTGTATCTTGCCTTCTTAATAATGTACCTGAAGGCAGAAAACACGTCTTTTTAAAAAGAGGAGGTACGTGTTGTTTCAGCTTTATTTTTCATGCTGTATCAGTTCTTTATTGCTGTTTAACAAGTTACCAAAAACCTTACAGGTATATAACAGAAGACATATTACCTCAGTTCCTGTGGGTCAAGGGTCAGTGTGCTGTTTACCTGAGAGTTTCTGTTTTAGGGTCTTTCACAAAGCTGCACTCAAAATGTCTTTTCAGGTTGCTGTCATCTGAAGGCTCAAATAGGGGAAGATCCAATTCTAAGTTCACTCGGGTGGCTGCTGGCAGGCCTCAGGTCCTTGCTTGGTTTATGGCTGGAGCCATCAGTTCCTTGCCTGGTGGCCTCTCCATAGCACAACTAGCAACATAGCTGCTCGCTTCCCTTGGGGCAAAAAAGTGAAAGAGGGAGCCCAAGAGGAAAGTCCCAGCCTTTTTGTAACCTAATTTCAGAGGCGACATCCCATCTCACTTCTGGTATATTTTGTTAGAAGGGAGTCATTAAATCCAGTCCACCCTGCTTTCAGCCCAAAACTTGGAGATGGTTTCTTTGAGACTTGAGCCTGGCCATCTCCCAGCTGCTAGCATTTGATAAATAAAGCTGCTTTTTTTCACCGCATCTTGCTTCTCATGTTTTGATTTCTGAGCAGCGATCAGCCGGCCTTGCATTTAGTTACAGAATTACCCTAGAGTGTGCATACTAAGAGTTGGAGATCCCTGGGGGCCACCCTAGAAACTGCCTGTCACACTAGCGCTTTGCATGACTCTCAAGCATAGTCCAAAGTGGTCAGTCTAGAATTTCTCTGTGATTAAATTAGAATTTCTCTGTGTAAACACATATTGTTTTCTCTTTAAAATGACATGTAAATGTTTGCGTGGTAATTCAAGTATAGATGTATACATTTGTATAAAAGTAATGCTTTCTCCCAAATCTTTAACTGCAAATGAGGATCCAGGAAGCTGTTTATTTTATGGCATTATGGGCACATTGCATCTTTCTACCTCAGCACTAAGGGTTACTAGTTTGAGAGGGCCTGCATTATTTTGAAGCTCATCAGGGGCTTGTTGTCAGGGCTGAATTTTCATCTCCTCTAAATTCATTTGCCCTATTTAAAATTCTCCCATTAACCATATTCTTTTGTTTAATCCTGGCATTCTGTGTTATGTAACAGTTAAACTTTTCTTTCTGATGAATGGGAATATTTTAAACTATATTCAGAAGTTGAAGTTGACTTCTTAGTCTCTGCTCAGCTTTCAAACAGAGCTGATTTTATTTATCAGGTCAAAGATTTACCAGTTATTTCTTTACCTGTACTTTACTTTGCAACAGATTAGGTGGTAACTTCTGGGTGTGAAATTTCTCCTCTATTCTGTTTAGAAGGAGAAACTTCAAAGGAAGGGAAATTTTAAAATTTACTATTGAAAAATTAGAGGGCTAAGTGAAGGCTGTCTGTCAGAGAATGCATGTACTATTATCACAGTATTGCTTGCAACTTTTATGTATGTAACAGAAGTTATTATACTTTTATTATACTAGTGACCCTCAAGAATTTTCTGATAAACAAACTCTGCTAAACTATGTTTTTTGGTGGGTAACGGGAGATTCTACATATGTTAGTTTTTCTTTTTTTTCATTAACATGCATATTTTATAATATTAAGTTTTTATTTTCCTGTGGATAAACCCACTGGAGTCTACTGTCTCATTTTGCTAATATATATTTGCCAAAAAAAAAAAAAAAAAGACAAAGCCAAGTGTCTTTCTTTCCCTCTTCCCACTGACTCTCTTTTTGTTGCTGTTGTTGTTTAAACAAAGGATTTTTTTTTTTTTTGGTCCTAAGGGTGAGATACTTGCCAAGCATACTGGTAGGGGTGTCAGATGTTAGTTGTTATTTCAGCTGGGAGATAAACAGCAAAGTATTTAAAAAAAAATACAAGGCATTAAAATCTGATACATTGTATGGTCAGATTATTCACTGCCACATAGAAAATAGGATACGACCTGATTTGGATTTCTGCTCACTTAGACACCTATATGGATTAGGCAGAGGTGATTTTTCCCATTCCTTCCTTCCTTTCTTCTTTTTTAAAAAAATATTTTAAGAAGCAGGAATTTCTGTACCTTTATCATATTCTGAAGAAAGTAGAAAATGCTGGAAGGAAACATATTTCCCCTTCACTATATATATATATTTTGGTAACACCTTTATTGAGATATAATTCAGATATCATATAATTCACTCATTTAAAGTGTTCCATTCAATGGTTTATACTATACTTACAGAGTTCTGCAACCATCACCACAATCAATTTTAGAACATTTCATTGCCTCAAATAGAAATTCTATACCCTCTAGCTATGACTCTTAAATTCTCACCTCCCCATTTTCCTCCAGCCACAGGCAACCAGTAATCTATTTTCTATTTCTTTATAGTTGCCTATTCTGGACACGTTACATAAATGGAATCATAAAATGTGGCATTCGTATCAGCTTTCTTTCAGTTAGCACAATATTTTCAAGGTTCATATATGTTCTAGCACAAATAAGAAATTCATTCCTTTATATAGCTGAATAATATTTTATTGTATGGGTATAACATTTTGTTTAATCATTCCTCAGTTGGTGGACATTTTAGTTGTTTCTACCTTTTAGGCTACTATGGATAATGCTGCTATAAACATTCATTTGTGAGTTTTTGTGTGGGAATATGTTTTCATTTCTTTTGAGTATATTGCTTAGATTAGAATTACTGAATCAAAAGATAACTCTAAATGTTTGAAAAGCTTCTGGACTGTTTTCCAAAGTGACTGCACCAGATTCCATTTCTGCCAGCAGCGCATGATGTTTTCAGTTTCTCCACATTCTCTCCAACACTTTTTTTCTTTGGTCTGACTTTTCAATTACAGACATCCTAGTGGGTGTAAGGAGAATCTCATTGGGATTTTGATTTGTATTCTGCTGGGAGATAATAATGTGAAGCATGTATTCATGTGTTGATTGGATATTTGTTTGTTTTTTTTTTTGAAGAAATGTCTATTCAGATACTTTGTCCATTTTTTATTTGGGTTATTTATAATTTTTGTTACTAGGTTGTAAATGTTATTTATATGTTCTACATACAAGTCTCTTTTCAGATATGTGATTGACACTTTCTTCCATTCTGTGGGTTGTGTTTCCATTTTCTTGATAGTATACTTTAAAGTACAAGTGTTTTTAAATTTTATGAAGTTCAATTTGTGTATTTTTGTTTTGTTCTCTGTGCTTTTGATTCCATTGCCAAATCCAAGGTTATCAAGATTTATCCTATGTTTTCTTCTAAGAGTGCTATGGTTACAGCACTTACATTTACACAATTGATCCATTATGACTTGTTTTGTATATGGTGTGATGTAGGAAGTTCAACTTCATTCTTTTTGCATGTGGCTATTAAGTTGTTCAAGCACTATTTGTTGAAGAGACTATTCTTTCCCTGTTGAATGATCTGATACTCTTGTCAAAAATCAATTGACCATAGATATGTTTTTTCCCCCTGAACTCTCAATTCTATTTCATTAATCTATATACATCTACCCTTATGACACTACCACACTGTCTTGATGACTATTACTTTGTAGTAAGTTTGGAACTGAAAATTGTGAGTCCTCAAACTTTGTTCTTTTTTAAAGACTGTTCAGGCTATCATGAGTCCTTCGAATTTCTGTATGAATTTTAGGATCAGCTTGTCAATTTCTGCACAAAAGCCAGATGAGATTCTGATAGGGATTGCATTGAATCTATAGATCAATTTAGGGAATATTGAGATCTCTATAATTGTAAGTCTTCTGATCATATAAATGTGATACTTTCCATTTATTTTAATGACCTTTAATTTTTTTCAATATTGTTTTTTCAATATTATTTCATTGTATGTTTTGCAACTATCTTGTTAAATTTATTCCTAAGTAATTTTTATGCAATTGTAAATGGAATTGTTTTTCTACTGTCATTTTTGGATTGTTCACTACAAGTATATGCAAATACAATTAATTTTTGTATGTTGATCTTGTACCCTGCAACCTTCCTGAACTCAATTCGTAATTCTAATAGATGTTTAGTGGTTCATTACATTTTAAATAGAAAAAAAAAATACTTATTTTAAAAGTCAATCGATATCAATCTATATCTATATGTAAACTTTTTCCAATGCATTTCCTGAGGTAATGTTTTTCTGTCACACCTTTCTCTATGCTCATTCAAATACATGCACACACACACACACACACACACACACACACACACCTCTCTAAGGTAATGCTTATACATAGAGCACATTCTTTTTTGATGGTGGTATAATATTCCATGATGTTGGTGAACCATTTTGTTGAACTCTTTTCTTGTTAATGGAAATTGTTTCTTTTAATTATTTGGTTTACTATTAAGTTAATAATGCAAAACAACAATTCGTGTATGTTCTTACTATGAAGGTTTGGGATTAGATTTAACCCTACTTCTAAGCTAACCAGTTTGAGGGCCATCATTTCATAGATGCTATAGGAGGCAAAATACTTCTGGGTTAAAGACAAAAGTTTTTATTACACACAGCACTCCAAGCAGTATAAGTACAAGCATATTCACATCAGTTCCCATTGTTCCTAAGTCCCACAGGGGAGATGACATGGCCCTAATTGGTGCTTTATATGCGGTGTGTTTGTGTTACACCTGAGGGCACTAAGTTTAGAAAATTGAGCACTTTTCCAGCAGACAGTAAGTAAGCCTGCTTTTGTACTCATTTTTTTTTTTATTGCATTTTAGGTTTTGGGGTACATGTGAAGAACATGCAAGATTGTTGCATAGGTACACACATGGCAGTGTGGTTTGCTGCCTTCCGTCCCCTCGCCTGTATCTGTCATTTCTCCCCATGCTATCTCTTCCCACCTCCCCACCCCCCCGTCCCTCCCCCATTTCCCCCCAACGGACCCCAATGTGTAGTGCTCCCCTCCCTTTGTCCCTGTGTTCTCAATGTTCAACACCCGCCTATGAGTGAGAACATGCAGTGTTTGATTTTCTGCTCTTGTGTCAGTTTGCTGAGAATGATGGTTTCCAGGTTCATCCATGTCCCTACAAAGGACGTGAACTCATCGTTTTTGATGGCTGCGTAATATTCCATGGTGTGTATGTACCACATTTTCCCTATCCAGTCTACCATTGTTGGGCATTTGGGTTGGTTCCAGGTCTTTGCTATTGTAAACAGTGCTGCAATGAACATTCGTGTGCATGTGTCCTTATAGTAGAGTGATTTATAATCCTTTGGATATATACCCAGTAATGGGATTGCTGTTGTACTCATTTTTTAAGGTTGCTCACTGCAAACATAACCTGAGGAATGGACCAAGTAAAGAGCAATCAGGCTTTTATGTTCTTAGCATACTCAGCAAGATGTGTAGAATCCCAAGAAAACCTTGGATGACTGTTTCTCCTAAGACATATATACTGGTCATTTTTATTTTTTAGGCTAGATTTCACAATGTGGGACTTCTTGGTTAAATTATGTGTTTATATATATACATGCACACACATATATGTGTATGCATATGTATATACACAAAACACACATACAAATATACTGGTTAAACTATATATATGTGTATGTATGATGTATATATACATATATTGGCCTATTTTAAATTGGAATGCTTCTCTTTTTATCATCAATTTGGAGTATATAAATGTTTTGTTGTAATTTTTCAAATGTATTTTCCAGTTTATCATTGCCTTTTGAATTTAGTTATTATATACATGTGTATGTGTATATATATATAATCTAACCATTATATTTATATATGTACATATTTACATGTATATATATTTGTGTGTATATATGTATACATGTGTATATTTGTATGTATACATATGTGTTTGTAGGTATACATATATGTGTATATATGTAACCACTGTTTGGATATAAATATAAACCACTATTTTAATATAAATATATTTATATTTACATATACAATTTAACTTACTATATTTTATTTAACTGAATATTGGCAGATTGGTTTTTAGAACGCAGCAAAAATTTATACTCTCACTGATAACATTGATATGTACCCATTCTTAAAAATATTCTCACCAATGTTGAATGCTCTGACTTTTTTGAGTGCTAGTGACGTTGACCACATTTTCATATTTCATGGACATTAGTCTCTCAAATATCTCTTCAACTATGTATTAGTTAGAAATGGTTTTGGCTGCAAGTATCACACTATCTGGTTAAGAGTGATTTAAGCAATAAAGACAATTAAATAACACATTACAAGATGTCTATAAGTAAGCAGGCAATTGAGCATGCAGTTTCTCAAAAACGGCATCAAAAGCCCAGATTTCTTTCTTTCAGATATGCCGTTCTTTGCAGGTGGGAAATTGATGTTTGCAAGGTATGTGCCGCAGCTCCAGGCATCGCGTCCACATTAAAGGCAGATAAAAGAGAAGATGAGCAGCAAGATCTCTGTCCATTTCTTTTATATATTAAAGAAAAAGCTATTTCAGAAGCCACTGCCTTTTCTACAGCAAACTTCTAGTTAAGTCTCAGTGCCAGATCTGGAATTTATGGCCATTCCTAGAGGTTGGGAAAGCAAGCATTAAGTTTTCTAGCTTCCATAGTATTTGTGGGTAAAAGGCAAGGGGGAGCAAAGCTGGAAATGGTTGCTCTGTTAGCCAACTATAATGGTTAATTTTATGTGTCAATTTGGCTGAACCACGATACCCAGATATTAGGTCAAATATTATTCCGGATGTCCTTTGGTGCTTTTTGATAGGATTAACATTTAAATTGGCAAATTCAGAGTAAAGTAGATTGTTCTCCATAATGCAGGTGGGCTAAGTTCAAATAGTTTCAAGGCCTAAATAGAGCAAAAGACTGACCTCTTCTGAGCAAGAGTGAATTCTGCAACAGAGTGCTTAGGCGTAGAACTGCAATATCAACTCTTCTCTGGGTTTCCAGCCAGCTGGCCCACCCTGCGGATTTTGGCCTTGCCAGCATCCCTAATTGTGGGACTCAGTTTCTTAAAAACAATCTCTTTTTCTCTCTCTATATATTTCCTATTAGTTTTGTTCTCTGGAGAACCCTGACTAATACACCAACTAATAGTACTTGCCAGAATAATTTTGGCTCCTTTTAAATTAAAAGGTTTCTTTTTTTTTCTCATCAATTTGTAGGATATTAACTTCTTGTTATATTCTTTTTTCAAATATCCTTTCCAGTTTGTTATTGCCTATTGCCTTTTGACTTTAGTTTCCTTCTTTTTTTTAAAAGAGCTATGAGTTATTTCAAACAGAAAAAGTATAAAGAGAAAAATATAATGAACACTCATATACTTTTTATTTTTGAGACAGTCACCCAGGCTGGAGTGCAGTGGCACTATCTTGGCTCACTGCAACCTCCGGCCTCCCAGGTTTAAGAGATTCTTCTGCCTCAGCCTCCTGAGAAGATGGGACTATAGGCATGTCTGCCTATTTTTTTTTTTTTTTTGTATATTTAGTAGAGATGGGGTTTTGCCATGTTGCCCAGGCTGGTCTCGAACTCCTGACCTCAAGTGATCTGCCTGCCCGCCTCATCCTCCCAAAGTGCTGGGGTTACAGGCATGAGCGACGGCGCCAAGCCCTCATCTACTTTTTATCCAGTTTTATTAAATACTAACAATATGGTATTCTGCTTCAGATATTTTAAATTAATAAAACAATGCTAATAGAATTGAAAGTCCCATATTCTCTACTCTAAGCCCAGTATGGTCCCTCCCTAAAGCTACCTTTGTCCTAATTTTTGTGTTTATCGTTACCATGTACATTTTTATATTTGTTTTATGTGCTGTTATTCTTGGATACATGACATGTGTGTATACATTTCTGTCTTCTTAACAAATATGGAGTTTTTGATGTTATGTGTAGGATTTTATACATGTCCATTTGATCAAAGAACTCACTGTACAAAGCATATATTTCTTTATTAATTTTTTGTTTGCTTAATCTATCAATCACTGAGAGAGATCTGTTAAAAGTTCCCGTTGTTAAAATTTAAAAGGGAATCTATTTCCCTTTTAAATGCTGTCACTCTGTTTGCATATTTTGAAACTTTGCTAACTGGTTCATGGCAAGTTTAGAATTGTTACACCTTCCTGAAGAATTGGAACTTTTATCATTACAAAGTATCTCCTTTTCCTGAACCCTTACCCATTTTTTTCCTTAAAGTGTCTTCTTTTACTGTTTAACAGTAATCATCACCCTTTATTGGTTAGCATTTGTCTAAAAAAATTCTTTTTTCACTGTTTTATTTGGATCTTTCCACTTTCTGAAGTTTTAGATATGTCTCTCAGAAATAGCTTTCAGCTGAATTGCTTTTTTTCTCTCATCATCTAAAAACTTCTGTTTTATAATTTAATATGTTAATGATTTGTTTTGTGTTTCCTATTTACCATGCTTTTTTCTTTTTCTCCTTTCTACATTTGGCATTCTCACCTTTTCTCCATCTTCCGGTTTGAAATCTGACCTCTCCAGAATGATTTTTCATTTGATTATGTCAGTAGCCCCAGAGTTATCACCAGTCTGTGATCATTCTGCATGTGGTGAGTTTTGGGGAATGGTTTCTGGCATAATTGGGTAATGTAAATCCAAACCATAAACTTGTTTTTTAAATTCAAGTTTATGTTAATAAATTCTTAGAGGAGACTCCGTACCCATCCCACAAACCCTGAAAAGAAAGCAACATGATATTTTAGACAATTTCTTGAGCCAGTTGTTTGTGGGCTTCTACTTCTTCTTTTTATTGCAGTTGTAGCTGTTCAAGACCCATTTTTGTGAGGAATTTCTCAGTTTCAGCTCCACACATAATGTATACTCTAGGCCATGTCTTGCCTCTACTTGGACTTTAGAACGCAAACTTCAAACTTGTTGTGACCAGCAACATTCCTCAATGGCCTGCAGTTTCAGCTCTGGGTTTTATTTCTCTGGCTTTCCAATTTTGTCTACATTCTTTGCCACTGGTGATCTCCTTTACTTTCACTGGAGCACAGCCAGGCATTTAAAAAGATGTTTGCTATTTTTTTTTAATCTAATATTCCTAGCTGTTTTGTGGTTGGGGGATTTTCAGGTTCTCTAGTCTGCCATATTTGTAGAAATGGAAATTGAACTTCAAAATTTTTTATACGTTTTTTTCTAACAAGTTATTCAGGTTTTCAGTTGATCAGGACGACAATAAGGACCTTGAGATTCATTAACCCTATTTTGTTATCAAGCTTTTTTCAAAAACTCAAAATAGTTAATATTTTATTTTTATAATAAAATTTTAGGCTGGGCACAGTAGCTCACGCCTGTAATCCCAACACTATGGGAGGTTGAGGTGGGTGGATCACTTGAGGTCGGGAGTTTGAGACCAGCCTGACGAACATGGAGAAACTCTGTCTCTACTAAAATACAAAATAAGCCAGGCATGGTGGCTCATGCCTGTAATTCCAGCTATTTGGGAGGCTGAGGCAGGACAATTGCTGAACCCGGGAGGCAGAGGTTTTGGTGAGCTGAGATCATGCCACTGAACTAATTTTTATTCCACCTAAGGTAATTTCTCTTTTTTACCAGCAACTTTCGCAATTTTACCTTTATATTTGATGTTATGCTTTTTTTCTTGTAACTATCTGTCTAGGTACAGATTTATTTTATTTTATTTTTTTACTCAATACTCAGAATATAATTTTGATATAAAGATTAGTATCTTTAGATTTTGGAAAAACCTCAGTCATAAACTCGACAAATATGAATTCTGCACCATTCCCTCCTTTTTCTCTCTTCCAGCACTCCTGTTAAAGGGATATTGCGGTCTCCCAATCTATTCTCCATATCTTGATTGTATTTTTCTTTTCTTTGAGTTTTAGTGTCTCATTCCTGGTGAATTTTTAAATATCATCCCTTTAAAATTCATTGATTATTCAACTGTGTCTAATTTGTTCTATTGGCTTTTTAAAGATTACATATTTTATTTCTAGAATTTCTTGTTGGTTGTTATGCAAATTTGCTTGTTCGTGTTTTAGTTCTGCTTATTTTTATTCCATAATTTACATTTCTTTGATTGAGGGAATTTCTTTTTCTATTTCAGTATTCTAAACATACTCAAAATCTTTGTCAGACTACTTTCTAAAATTACTTAACTAAAATAAAAAATCTTTTAGATAGAAAATAAATATGCCACACTGTCCTCTCACCTCGCTAAACTTGTAGTTTCTCTTGAGCTATATATGCAAGCAGTTTATTTTTGCCAGTTTTCTTCCTGGAGCAGGATAAATCCACCCCAGATCTTAGCTTTATGCAACAAGCTTTTCTCATTTCCCATCTTACTTCTACATTACTTTTAGTCACTATTACACTATTAGAGATGAACTCTTGGCCATCCATATTTTACTTCTAAGAATTGGAACCGGTAAGTTAGTGGCTCCAGGATTGCCCATCACTTTGCATTTCTGTTTGATTTCTGGTCCACAGAGCTGTTTTTCTTGCTTTTGACTTGAGTTGCATCTTCTTGTTTTTATCTTTATGCATTTTTTTCTGTAATTGCAAAGTGGCGCAGCAGAGATACATCAAATTGTGACCTCCCTATGCCTGCCATTTCACTGGAATTTTTTTCTTATAATTATTTGTAATTATGCTTTCAGCTTATAAAGCCAATTACAGAAGTCCTGGGTAGAGCAATCCAGCAAGAGAATAAAATAAAAAGCACCCAAACACAAAAAGAAAACTATCAAACTATCTCTGTTTGATGATGATATGATTCTATACCTAGAAAACCCCAAAGACTGCAACAAAAGGCTGGTGGAGCTGATAAACGATTGTAGTAAAGTTTTAGGATCAAAAATCAGTGTAAAAAATTCAGTAGCATTTCTATACACCAATAATGTTCAAGCTGAGAGCCAGATCAAGGATATAATGCCATTTAGAATAGCCACACAAACAAAAATACCTGCAGATACATATAACCAAGAAGGCAAAAGATTTCTACAAGGAAAACTATAAAACACTACTGAAAGCAATCATAGATGACACAAACAATTGGAAAAACATTCAGTGCTCATGGATTGAAGAAATTAATATACTTAAAATGGCCATACTGCCTGAAAATATCTCCAGATTCAATGCTATTTGTATCAAACTACAAACATAATTTTTCAAAGAATTAGAAAAAAGTTATTCTAAAATTAATATGGAATCCAAAAAGCAATCCTAAGCAAAAAGAACAAAGCCAGAGGCATCGTATTACCCAACTTGAAAATATATCATAAGGTTACAGTAACCTAAACAGCATGGTACAAAAGTAGACACATAGACCAACGGAACAGAATAGAGAACCTAGAAATAAAGTTGGATAATGTGATGTAAGCCATCTGATCTTTAACAGCGTCAACACAAATAAGCAATGGGGAAAGAACTCCCTGTTCAATAAATGGTGCTGGGACAGCTGGCTAGCCATATGCAGAAGAATAAAACTGGACCCTTTCCTTATAACATTTACAAAAATCAACTCAAGGTAGATCAAAGATTTAAATGTAAGACCTAAAACTATAAGAATACTAGAAGAAAACTTGGAAAACACCATTCTGGACATCAGTCACGGGGAAGAATTTATTGCTAAGTTCTCAAAAGCAATTATAACGAAACCAAAAATTGACAAGTGGGATCTAATTAAACTAACAGTTGTCTGTAAGCAAAAGAAACTATCAACAGAGTAAACAACCCACAGAATGGGAGAAAATATTTGCAAGCTATGTATCTGACAATGGTCTAAGATCCAACATCTATAAGAAACTTAAACAATTCAACAAGCCATAAACAAACAACCCAATTAAAAAGTGGGCAAAGAATATGAACAGACACCTCTCAAAAGAAGACATATGAGTGGCCAACAAACATGAAAAAATGCTCCATAAGGCAGGGCATGGTGGCTCACATCTGTAATCCCAGCACTTTGGGAGGCAGAGGTGGGCGGATCATGAGGTCAAGAGATCAAGACCATCCTGGCCAACATGGTGAAACCCCGTCTCTACAAAAAGTACAAAAAATTAGCCAGGCATGGTGGTGCATGCCTGTAGTCCCAGCTACTGTGGAGGCTGAGGCAGGAGAATTGCTTGAAACCGGAAAATGGAAGTTGCAGTGAGCCAGAATTGCGCCACTGTACTCCAGCCTGGCGACAGAGTGAGACTGCGTCTCAAAAAAAAAAAAAAAAAAAAAAGAGAAGAAAAGAAAAAATGCTAGTCAGCATTAATCATCAGAGGAATGCAAATAAAATAAAAAACCACAATAAGATACCATCTCACACTGGTCTGAATGGTTATTATTAAAATGTCAAAAAATAATAGATGCTGGTGAGACTGTAGAAAAAAGGGAACACATAGGCTGTTTTTGGGAGTGGAAATTAGTTCAG
Organism: Saimiri boliviensis; assembly: GCF_048565385.1. Classification (NCBI taxonomy): domain Eukaryota; kingdom Metazoa; phylum Chordata; class Mammalia; order Primates; family Cebidae; genus Saimiri; species Saimiri boliviensis. The sequence goes on from NC_133470.1 coordinate 136,277,742, forward strand.
CCATTGTGGAAAGCAGTTTGGAGATTTCTCAAAGAAGTAAGAGTTGAACTACCATTCAACCTAGCAGTCTCATTACTGGGTATATATCCAAAAGAAAATAAAGCATTCTACCAAAAAAACCCCTTATGTACTCATAGCACTGTTCAGAATAGAAGACATGGAATAAATTTAGGTGCCCATTAATGGTGGATTGGATAAAGAAAATGTGGTGCATATACACCATGGAATACTATGCAGCCATAAAAAAGAATGAAATTATGTCCTTTGTAGCAACATGGATACAGCTGGAGGCTATTTTCCTAGGCAAATTAATGCAGAAACAGAAAGCCAGATACTGAATGTTCTCACTTATAAGTGGGAACTAAACATTACGTACTCATGGACATAAAGATGACAACAGTAGACACTGGGGACTACTAGAGGAGGAATGGAGGGAGGTGAGTAATGGTTGAAAAACTAACTTTTGGGTACTATGCTCATTTCCTGGGTGGCAGGCTCAACTGTACCCCACACCTCAGCATCATGTGATATATATATGTAACAAACCTGCCTATGTACCCCTGATCTAAAACAAAAGTTGAAATTATTTAAAAAATAAAATAAATAATTACAATTATTTAAGGTGTAAAAGAAAGCATCTTGGACTTCAGTTGACCATTGTCAAATTGTTTACTCTTGAAGTATCTTAAAACAAGGTTTTGATTTGGAGAAATTTTTTGAAATGTGTCATGGTTTCCAACAATAGACATTAAAATTCCGTATTCAATAATTATTTGGAATCTTTAAATAATACATAACTTCTCTATTTTTAAAACTTTTGATTTTGGAAATTTTCAGAAAGAGAGAAAAAGTAAGGATATTAGTCTAATAAATCCCCATGTATCCATCACCCAGCTTCTACAATTTTCACCATGCTACCATGCTTGGTTCATCTATCCCCTCTCCACCAACAGTTCATTCTGTTTATTTGTGTTGCACCATATCAAAACAAATCTCAACTATGGTATCATTTTAACCACATAGACATCATTATATATCTCTAACAAGGCTTTAAAAATTATAATCACAATATTATTAGGCAACAAAACTAACAATCACTCATTAATATCATCAAATGGGGTCATGTTCAATTTTCCTCGATCATCTCAAACATGCCTTTTTGCAGTTAGTTTGAATCAAAATCCAATCAAGGTCACACATTGAAGCTGTTGATATGTACTTTAAATCTATTTCAATCAGTAACAGTTTCCCCTTATCCTTTTCCCCACATGCCATGTATTTGTTGAATAGTCTGGGCCAATTGCAGGTCATAGTAATTTAATTTGCATTATTAGTTAAAAATGTGTAGATAAGGCCAGGCATGGTGGCTCACTCCTGCAATCCCAGCACTTTGGGAGGCTGAGGTAGGCGGATCACGAGGTCAAGAGATTGAGATCAGCCTGAGCAACATGGTGAAACCACATCTCTACTAAAAATACAAAAATTAGCTGGGCATGGTGGCGCACGCCTGTAGGCCCAGCTACTCGGGAGGCTGAGGCAGGAGAATCGCTTGAACCCAGGAGGTGGAGGTTGCAGTGAGCCGAGATCACGTCACTGCACTCCAGCCTGGGCGACAGAGTGAGAAAAGAGTGTAGATAAGTTGTTGAAAGAGCTTGGAAGAAACACTGAAAAAAATTTAAAAGTATTACTTAATATTAAGGTAAAACATTCTGTATTAGTTCTTTGCTGTGTATTAAGTTATTCTAAAAGTTAGATAAGAACAATAAACATTTACTATCTCATACAGTTCCTGAGAGACAGGAATTTTGAGGCCACTCAGCTGAGTGGTTGCTCAGGGTCTCTCATGAAGTTGCAGTCAAGTTGTTGGCTACGGTTGCAATTTCTGAAAACTTGACCGGGCTGCCGGATTCTCTTCTAAGATGACTTACACTGCTGTTGGCAGGAGGTTTCAGTTCAAGGAAACCTGCATATCTCCATAGGGCTGCTTAAAGTCTCATTTCCACAGAGTGAGTGCTCTGAGGAGGAAGGAGCCAAGACAAAAGTTATCGTCTTTTATTATCTGAACTTGAATGTTACATACCCTCACTTCTGCTACAGACCATTGGTCATACAAACCATCCCTAGTACAAACTAGGAGGAGAGTGTATACTAGAAAGTGAGAATTATTGGGGACCCTCTTGGAGGCTATCTAAATGGGCAGTAAAGCAGAAATAAATTGATTTGTCATTCTATTTCCAATCTTGCAAGTGATATAAATTTTCCTTGTGGCAGGCACCAGAATAGGGCACTGGCATGACAGTATTAATGAGGACCTCTGTTTTCAAGTTCAACTCATATTTTGTATACAGTGGGAAGTATTTCTTGCCATATGAACATTTCTAATACTATACTTAATGAATGGATGCATCTGTTTGCAATATAGAAGACAATTCACCTCTAGAAACTCAGGAATGATAATCTTATGCACAGGGGTCACATCATTAGGATCCACAGCATTTCAGGGATGATCTCAATAACAAAAGTGAATGGACTCCTCAGAAAACACAATTATGAGTTATTTATGATAGTTTTTTGGCTATTACACATCTCATTAGCACAAGAGAGTTAATGTTTCAGGAATGTATTATTAACGTTACTCTGTCATTGCAGAAACAGGAAAAAGAGTACTTGTAGTAATACCATGGATTTCAAAAATGTCATCAGAACAAGAATTATGCATACATGAATGAGATGTTCATTATTTTATTGCTTCTTATTTTAACTATATTAACTTAGTCATATAAATCTAGGGCATAGCCCAAAGGTGGGATACTGTAGATATGATAAAGGCATAATGAACATATTATATCAGGAAGCATTTATTAGCTCTTTTTCAAATAATTCAAATAATAAGATGTTAGAAAGGATGAGACCTTAAAATGCTTATCATTTTATCCCCTCATTTTAATGATCTGACAGGTAAAGCAATTTACCCTAACTCAAAAGGCAAATTTGTATCTGAATTCTAACTAGAAAATGGAACCAAAATACCTGACTCTTATTTCAGAGATCTTTCTACTACACTATACTACTCTCTAATCATTAAAAATAAGACATCCTCACTATCATCTATAAGGTTTTTATTAAATTCAGTGGAGATTATGAGGCAAAATACTGTAACAGCAGCAGGAAACCAAAACCAAAATTAATATAAATTCAAATAATTCAAATTTTTTATTTATAAATATTCAATTGAAAAATAAAAATTGTATAATATAGTCAAAATATGCAATGTGATGACCTGATATAGTATACATTGTACAATGATAATTATAATCAAATTAACACATCCATCACTACCCATGCTATACATTAGACTCCCAGAAACTGTTCATCTTATAACTTTTTGGTTTGAACATTTTGGTCAATATCTCATTTCCCCCAGCCCCTAGGCCATGACAACTACCACTCTACTCTCTGTTTCTATGAGTTTGACATTTTTAGATTCCTTATATAAGTGGATCATACAATATCTGCCTTTCTGTGTCTAGCTTATTTTACTTAGCACAGTATCCTCCAGGTTCATCCATGTTGTTGCAAATGGCAGGATGTTTTTCTTTTGTGGCTGGATAGTATTCAATTATGTTCTGGGTAGTATTCCTTATTTTCTTTATCTGTTCAACTGTTGATTGGCCCTAGGTTGTTTACATATCTTCAATGAATATGGAGGTGCAGATATCTCTTTAATGTATTGATTTTATATTCTTTGGATATATACACAGAAGTGGGACTGCTTGATGGTATTAGCTGTATCTTCAACTTTTTTTTTAGGAACTTCCATAGTGTTTTCTATAATGGCTATACCAATTTACATTCCCATCTAACAGTCTTCAAGGGTCCCCTTTTCTCCACACTCCTGCCAACACTTGACATGTCTTGTCTTTTTTATGATAATCCTCCTAACAGGTATGAGGTAATATCTCCTTGTGGCTTTGATTTTCATTTTTTTGATCATTAGGGATGTCGATCACCTTTTCATATAACTGTTGGCCATTTGTATATCTTCTTTGACAAATATCTATTTGAGTCCTGTGCCCATTTTTGAATTGGGTTATTTAGTTTTTTGTTATTGAGTTGTATAAATTCATTATATATTTTGGAAACTAACTTCTTATAAGGTATTTGGTTTTAAAATATGTTTTCCCATTCTATAAGTTGCCTTTTTTTCTTGTTGATTGTTTCCTTTGGTGTACAGAAGCTTTTCAGTTTGATGTAGTCCCATTTATTTATTTTTGTTTTTCGTGTTTGTGCTTTCAGTTTCATATCCAGAAAATAATTTTCAAGGTCAATGTCAGGGAGCTTTCCTCCCATGCTTTCTTGTAAGAGTTATATGGTTTCAATTCTTACATCTAAGTTTTAATTCAGTTCAAGTTAATTTTTGTGTATGGTGTAAGACAAAGGTGCACTTTCTTTCCTTTGTATGTGGATATTCAGTTTTCCCAACAACATTTATTGGGAAAGAGCCTTTCCTTTCCCCATTGTGTATTCTTGTCACCCTTGTAAAAGATTAGTTGACCATATATGCATGGGTTTATTTCTGGACTCCGTAATCTATTTCACAAGTCAATGTGTCTGTTTTTATTCCAGTACCATATTGTTTTGATTACTATAGCTTTATAATGTAGTTTTATATTCAGCAGTGTGATGCGTGAAGCTTTGTTTTTTTCTGAAGATTGCTTTGGCTATTCAGGATTGAAGCACTGAAGGAAATCAAGAAATACATTATATAAGGGATAAAGAGCCTATTTTTCTTTTGTTATACGCTAACATACAGAAGAAATCTGTTGATAGAAAAACATACAAATACTGACAAACGAAAAAATTGTTGTAGATTTTGATTTATTTAAGGACCTTGAAAATTTCATTTTATTTATTTATTTATTTTTGAGACAGGGTCTCACTCTGTTGCCAGGCTGGAGTTCAGTGGCACAAGCTCAGTTCACTGCAACCTCCACCTCCCTGGTTCAAGTGATTCTACTGCCTCAGCCTTCCACGTAGCTGGGACTACAGGTGTGCATGCCACCACACCCAGCTAATTTTTGGATTTTTGGTAGAGACAGGGTCTCACCATGTTAGCCAGGATTGTCTCGACCTCTTGACCTCATGATCTGCCCGCCTTGGCCTCCCAAAGTGCTGGGATTACAGGCGTGAGCCACCGCACCCGGCCAAAGATTTCATTTTAATAGTTAGGAAATATAGATCAAAATATAGAATTTCTGTAGAGTTTCTACTTATTCATTTTTTACTCTCCTTGTCTATAAAGAATATGATGCAGCTTTTTGAGGAGTACATACAATAGAATAAAGAGAAAATATAAATAGGAATTATCAGGGCAAGCCAAAACAAAATTATGAGCTGAAAGTCAAGATCAGGAAAAATCAAGGCACAAGAGTCTGCAAAACTGAAATTTAGCTTCAAATTTAGCTCTGAGATTCCTAGAAATCAAAAGGAAAAAAGAAACATAGTTATTTTCATGATCTTTGTGGAAGGCTTCCAAGTACCAGTTGGATTGTAAAAGAAATTCTACATGTTGGGCTTTCTATCAGGAATACTGCATGATATATATAGTGGACAACAATTTCAATCTACAGCAAAGTCTGTAGTTAATTCTTATTGTTTCTTGTGTTGTCCTTTGAAAATTACACTGATGTTAAGACATATTTGAGTTGCTGAAGGTTATTTCTGAAAGTCTAAGGTGGTATAGATCATAGACATCTGATCCAGATTGTCTACTTAATTGCAGAATAAAACTTAAAATATCTTGAAAAATGAGGAAATTGAATATCATTTGAATACTTTTGTAAGTATATCATAAAATATTATCAGTGCTTTGATCAGAAGACCATACAGTTAATTTGTATGAATAATTGTTATTGATGTGGTTATGAAATGTAACAGTAATTCCAAAAGAATTACCAAAATATAAATTATATAATAAAAAAAATTAATAAGCTCAATGTAAAAAATCAAGTTATTTCAATAAAACATGAAATTGATGAGGATTAGTGATGATGGTGAATAAATAAATGCATATTGTCTGTCAAAGCATGCATAAAATATGTACATGTAAATCAAATATAAATGAAAAGTAGGAAATTTTCATTATTTGTAGGTGATATAATTCTGAAGAATGAAGTACAAAACTATAATATTAATATACTAAAATATACTTACTATATTCCAGCAATAATTGATTTGTTAATGAAAACACCATCTTCACAATACTGACATAAAAATGCCAAATAATAGTATTTTTTAAAAATGTCCAAGACTAAATTAACTACAAAACTCTACTAATGACACATAAAAGAAGACTAATTAATGGAGAAATATAGGAAGTATATCTACACATGCAACAAACTTTCAAGCAAACTCATATCACAATATGTATGTATGTATGTATGTATGCATTCATGCCTGTATACATGTATTTTGTATTTGTGTATATGGAGAGAGATGTAAAATGGGCAGAGCATCCTACAGTTTATCTGAAAAAATAAACATGAGAAGATGTCCAATTAAATTCTAATAAGGAAGTATAAAAGGATGGAGAGAGATGACTCATCTACTGGATGCAAAAACATTTTATAGAGCTACAAGAATTTAAATTGGGAGATGCTGGTGTCAAAACAGAATAATAAATGGAACCAATATCTAAGGTATTTCAAGTCAGTGGAGAAGGCATGATTACTGAATAAATGATTCTGAACAACTGGACAACCAGTTGTACAGGAATAAATTCTAGATAAAGTAAAGGGTAAAATATACCAAGTAATAGACCCCAGCATTAGCAATATGAGGTGCTAATATATAACAAAGATGGCATTTCAAATTCAGTGAGAAAAGGATAGAATATTTAATATATGGTTCTGGGACAACTGGTTGTCCATATGGAAGAAAATAAAGTTAAACTCCTATGGCACATCATGTAGAAACACACACACACACACAAACAGATGGATTAAGTACTAAGTATAAACAAATAAAAACTAAAATCCTGGAAGAAAAATAAGGAGATTACATTTATAGCTTGGGAATAGGGGAGACATTGGCAAAGCAGGAGAACCAGAAGTTATTTAAAAATGTAAACAGTTTTGACTATATAAAATGGAGATATTTGTTATGACAAAAGATACAATAAATCAATAGATTATAGATCTGGGAAAATTCTAATAGTAAAGTGACAAATGGTTTACTATCTACAAAAATTATTACAAATTAGCAAGAAAAAAATGCCCTAATAGAAAAATGACAAAGGAAATAAAGAAGCAAATCACAGAAGAATTTTAAAACATGTAAACATCTAAAGCTCACCAACAGGAAGATTCTTCTAAATTTCAATAATGAATTATCATATTCTTTTAATTCAGAATCATATTTTTTCATAGATTTTATTTCTAAAATTGGAATGTACCTTAAAATTGATGGCATTCTACAATCACTGTAGATGAGTAACAGTCATACGATGATTTTCCCTGCTGCACACGCATGAACATGGTTGTTGCTACTGGAAGCATGGCTGGACAATTACAATCTCTATGTGTTTCACTCAACAAAATTACAGAAGAAAAGAATGTGAATCAGAATTGCTTATTTAAAATCTTGTATTGATACTTTCTGATATAATCAAGAGGATCCCAGCATCAAAAACTGCAGAATGGGTATCAATGGCTTCAAATAAAATCCTGGTAATGATAATGGAGCATTCTTTTAAGAACTGTTTCACCACCAATGTTTCTGATGACACAGAAGATGATATTATGTGCGAAAACATGGATGATGATGATTTTGAGTTGAAAGCATACAGACAAGTTTGATTAAATGTTAGAAGGCTTTTTTTTTTTTTAAGGAATATCCTTAACCAATTTGGTTTATTTATACGCACAGGAATAATATACAGTAAAATTATTTATGTAAATATGTCTAAAAGGACTTTTCAATAAGAATAAAAGATTCTAAATAATTAGAAAGCATTGTGTCATATTTAACTGGTAGCACGTTTTCTTTCTTCTTAGTGGTGCATAAAATAACATCTTAAAATCAAAGAAGTTTTAAGACAATACAATTTACTCCTGAAAAACAAGGGTTTAAACTTCACAGATCCACTTATGCAAGGATTTTCTTCTGCCTCTACCAAAACTGAGACAGCAAGATTAACCCTTCCCCTCTCCCTCCTCATCGTACTCAACGTGAAGATGATGAGGATGAAGAACTTTATGATGATTCACTTCCACTTAATGAATAGTAAATATATTTCTCTTCCTTATGATTTTCTTCAAAACCTTTTCTTTTTTCTAGCTTCCTTTATTGTAAGAATACAATATATAATACATGTAACATGCAAAATATGTCTTATTCAACCTTTTTTGTTATCTGTAAGGCTTCCCCTGTCAACAGTAGTAGTTATTAGCAGGTAAGTTTGGGAGGAGTTAAAAGTTATACAGAGATTTTTGACCATGCAAGAGTGTGGAGTACCCCTGATCCTTGCATTTTTCAAGGGTCAACTGTATTATGTCTATTGTATGACGAAAACAAGATCCCCCTTCCAAAGAGTTGTGTATAATATTGTTTTTGCAAAACAAATGACGACCTCCAAACTCATATATATATATATATATATATATATATATATATATATATCAATAGTTAGCATTTATAAAACACATATGATACGCCAGAACTCTTCTAAGAAATGTACATGTATTAACTCAATTAGGTAGGTATTACTAATGATGCTCAGTTTACAAATGAGGAAACTGAGGTATAAGGGAGGTAAAGTCACTTGTTCAGGTTTACATAGCTGGTAAATGGCAGGAATGCAATTTGAACCTAGGTGTTTTGGCTCCAGAGTGGCCATGCTCTCTCTTAATGATTCATTCATATTCTCATATTCTCTTCCTCTCTTTCTAAAACACACACACTCTCTCTAAGTCACAATACCCTTCCACATTTTGGTTTTCTTTTTATGTTTCTCTCTCATTGTGTTTAATTATGAGCATGAAGAAAACTCCGGAAGGATATATACTAAGTTGTTAATACAGGTTATAGGGGCGACGGTGATATAGGAGAATGCCAAGCAAAAAGAGAAAAAGAATAAAATAAGAGAACTCCATTAAAACTCCAGCTGTGTATGATATGGTTATGTTTATGCCTTATATAAAATTGAATATGTGTGTATATGTATAAAATATGACAAATAAAAGTTATCTAAAGATTTTAAAAGACAGTCCATAAAACAGATACAAATTGTCAATGCATTTGAACTTTACTGATCATAAAAAAATCAAATTAAAAGAATGATGGCACATGTGCCAAGTCCAGTGGCTCACGTTAGTAATCCCAGCACTTTGGGAGGCTGAGCCGGGTCAATCACCTGAGGTTAGGAGTTCAAGACTAGCCTGGACAACACAGTGAAACCCCCTCTTTACTAAAAATACAAAATGTAGCTGGGCTTGGTGGTGCCCACCTGTAATCCCAGCTACACAGGAGGTTGAGGCAGGAGAATTGCTTGAACCAGGGAGGGGGAGGTTGCGTTGAGCTGAGATTGCACCACTGCACTCCAGCCGGAGCAAGACTCTGTCTCAAAAAAAAAAAGAATGATGGGATATGATTTGCAAAGGTGAAGAAGTCAAATATACAATGTTATCAGCATAGCAGGAAAATGGGAGCCCTTACATATTGTGAGTAAATATTTAATTGGTCCAACCTATCTGATGGGAATGGCAATATAATAGTAAGTTTTTTGATCAAGTAATATTACTCCTAGGAATTCTCCTTAAGGTAATATATTAGTGATGATAATGAATATTACTGTTAAAGATGTGCAATGCAGATCTATTATTTTATTTGTTCATAAATTCATCTATATTCTGGTACCAGGATGTATATTTAAGTGCTAATTAAAATAGTAAAGAAGAAAAATGAATGGGAGAAGTAAGAAGTAGAGGAGGAGGAAGAGGAGGACGATGACGCAACAGTGTAATAGGAATTTTTTGTAAATGTCTATATATTTTTTTTTTTCTGAGACAGAGTCTTGATCAGTCACCCAGGCTGGAGTGCAGTGGTGTAATCTCGGCTCAATGCAACCTCTGCCCCCTGGGTTAAAGCGATTCTCCTGCCTCAGCCTGCTGAGTAGCTGGGATTACAGGCACCTGCCACCATGCCCAGCTAAGTTTTGTATTTTTTAGTAGAGACAGGGTTTCACTATGTTAGCCTGACCTTATCCACCTGCCTTGGCCTCCCAAAGTGCTGGGATTACAGGTGTGAGCCACTGTGCCTGGCAACTATATTTATTTTATAATTTAAAATCTGTACAACAGATGTAAGAATTAAAAGAAAATTTTAAAAATTATAGTGGTTATTTTAAACGTATGTGGTTATTTATTACTTTTATTTTTATTTATACTTTACAACATTTCAAAATATTTTATGAGTTTATATGTAGATATTTACAGTCATATTACTATATATTATATTTATATACTTTGTATATTTCATAATTAGGATGCAAAGTTATTATGTTATTATAAAAAGAAAAATATAATCTACTGTATTATACTATTTCACTGAAAACAATGGTGCATTGCAGTAACAGAATGGAATTTAGTAAGGGCAGTTTTCCTTAGATAGTCTCTCTTTTAATGTCACATTTAACAATCATAGGAGCCAACAGTGCCTGGCATGAATCTAAGTGTGGTATTAACATGTTTAATTATCATAACCCTTCCTCAAAAACTGAGTCACCGAGTTTTAGTGACTTGCCCCTGGTCACAGAGCTAGAAAGAGGCAGCACCTGGATTTGAATCTAGGTAGTTTGATTCCAGAGCCTGGCTCTTAATCTCTATACTTAAGCACCTATCATGAGTGAACAAAAAAATGAAATAAAGAATATTAGCAGGGCGCAATGGTTCACGCCTGTAATCCCAGCAATTCCAGAGGCCGAGGCATGTGGTCAGGAATTCCTCTGCTGAGGTCAGGAATTCAAGACCAGCCTGGTCAACATGGTGAAACCCCATCTCTACTAAAACTACAAAAATTAGCCAGATGCGGTGGCACACACCTGTAATCCCAGCTACTGGGGAGGCTGAGGCAGGAGAATCACTTGAATGCGGAAGACAGAGGTTGGGATGAACAGAGACCACACCACTGCACTCCAGCCAGGGCAACAGAGAGAGACGCCATCTCAAAAAAAAAAAAAAAAAGAATATTAGAAACAATGATGTAACCATATTGTATAATTGGAGATGGGGCTCAAATATAGGGGCATATTGATTAAATGAATGTGCAATTAAGTAAAATTAATCCAACTATTGTCTGTGGCAGCTTGGGGACAGAATGTTAAGTAATAAGCAACAATTATAGTTTTTCTCCACATCTTATTAGATAGCTAGTAATAACAGACAATTCAGATGTGCTATTGTTATCGTAGTAACTTTCCTTCCCTTTCTTTCCTCCCTTCCTTCCTAGTAGGAACAATTTTCATGTTTTGTCCAGATTGCCTTTTAAAGGTCTCTACTATCCCACAGGCATAGAAGCCAATTCTTCATAAAAGCTCTTTTATGAGTGCAGTTGCTTCAGGCTATTTCACCAAATCTCACCTTCCCAACCTACCCTCATCATCTTGTGCCTCCCATGTAAGAGTCAGATTTGATTCTTGCCAAAGAACATCCCTTAATCCACCACTTCGGCCCAAGCCATGTTCTGATGTATTCCTGCTTTATGTTGCCTTGCCTTGGACACAGATTTGGTTCTTGTATTAGACTAGGTTCTACAAAGAAAAAGAACCAATAGGAGCTATATATAAATACATATTAGATATTATAAATATGTGTATATTATATAATATATAATAGATATATAATATATACATATAAACATATTTATAATGAGAAATTGGCTCATATACAGATTCAATGCTATTCCTATCAAATCACCAATATCATTTTTACAGAATTAGAAAAAACTATTCTAAAATCCATGTGAAACCAAGAAAGAGTAAAAATAGTCAAAGCAATCCTATGCAAAAAGAACAAAACTGGAGCCATCACACTACCCAACTTCGAAATACAAGGCTACAGTAACCAAAACAACATTGTACTGGTACAAAAATAGACACAGAGACCAGTGGAACAGACTAGAGAAATAAAGCCACACACTTACAGTCACCTGATCTTTGACGAAGTTGCCAAAAATAAGCGATGGAGAAAGCATGCCCTATTCAATAAATGATGCTGTGATAGCTGGCTAGCCATATGCAGAGAATGAAACTGGACTTCTATCTTTCATCACACACAAAGATTAACTCAAGATGTATTAAAAATTTAAATGTAAGACCTCAACCTATAAGAATCCTAGAAGAAAACTTCGGAACACCATTATGGACATCATCCTTGAGAATGAATTTATCACTAAGTCTTCAAAAGCAATTGCAACAAAACAAAAAATTGACAAGTGGTATCTAGTTAAACTAAAGAGCTTCTATACAACAAAAGAAACTATCAACAGTGTAAATAGACAACCCACAGAATGGGAGAAAATATTTGCCAACTATGCATCAAACAAAGGTCTCATACCCAGGATCAGTAAGGAACTTAATTCAACGAGCAAAAAACTAATAACTCCATTAAAAAGTGGGCAAAACACTGAACAGACACTTCTCAATGGAAGACATACAAGTGGCCAACAAACATAAGAAAAAATGCTTCACAACACTAATCATCAGAGAAACGCATATCAAAACCACAATGAGAAACCATCTCACATCAATCAGAATGGCTATTATTAAAACATCAAAAAATAACAAATGCTGGTAAGGCTGTGGAGAAAAGGGAATGCTTATACACTGTTGGTGGGAATTTAAATTAGTTCACCCATTGTGGAAAGAAGTTTGGAGATTTCTCAAAGAATTGAGTTGAGGCTGGATGCAGTGGCCCATGTCTAAAAGCCCAACACTTTGGGAGGCCAAGGTGAGAGGATTGCTTGAGCTCAGGAGTTCAAGACCAGCCTTGGCAACATAGCAAGACCCTGTTTCTACAAAAGAAAAAAAAAAAAAAAAAAAAAAAAAAAAATATTAGCTGGGAGAAAAAAAAAAAAAAACCAACTAAGAGTAGAACTACCATTCAACCTAGCAATCTCATTACTGAGTATATACACAAAGGAAAATAAATCATTCTACCAAGAAGATACATTCACTCATGTTGACTGCAGCACTATTCCCAATAGCAAAGACATGGAATCAATTCAGGTACCCATACAGGGTGGATTGGACAAAGAAAATATGGTACATATATAACGTGGAATACTATTCAGCCATAAAAAATGAATGAAATTATATCCTTTGCAGCAACACGGATGTAGCTGGAGGTCATGAGCATGGCTCCATAGCTGTGAAGTGAATTCCGTAATTAGCAGAAGCAATATTGTGTGAATAAGGAATTCTATAAATCCATGGATGGTAGTTTTGACAGAAGCATTGCATGCAGGGAAGGCAAATTTGTACCCAGAGTGTCTGTTCCAGTAAGAACAATCACTGACCTTTTCATGATGAAAGCACATCAATGCAATCAACCTATCATCAGGTAGTTGGCTGATTAGCATTGGGAATGGTGCCATATTGGGAGCTCATTGTTGGTCTCTGCTACTGGAATATTGGGCACTTAGCAGTGGCCATAGCTAGGCTGACTTGTTAAGTGGAAGTCCATGTTGCTGAGCCCATGCATAGTCTTTATTCTTGCCACCCTGGCCACTTTGTTCATGAGCCCATTTGGCAATGACAGGAGTGACTAGGGAAATAGGATCAATGATTTCTACTGAAGAAATCATCCTATGCACTTGATTAAAATTCCCTCTACTGAGGTCACCCTTTGGTGAGCATTTGCATAGGACAGAAACATCTTCACGATTTTTGCCCATTCAGAGAGGTCTATCCATTTACTTCTTCCCCACTCAGAGAGGTCTATCCATGTTCTTCTCCCCACATTTCCTTGCCACCTATCTTCCAATCGTGTTCTTTCCAATCCCTGACCATCCAGTCAAACCACTGCCAACAGCCCATGAATTGGCATATTATTGCACATATGGTCATTTCTCCTTCCTAGCAGAGTGAGCAACCATGTCTACTGCTCAAAACTCTGATCACTGGGAAGATTGCTATTCACCAATGTCCTCCAGGAATGTCCCAGAAAGGGGCTGAAGTGCTACAGCTGTCCACTTTCAAGTGGTGCTTGTATATTGTGTAGAACCAGGCCCAACTCTTCTGTTCTTCTGTCATTTGATTGTAGGGAACTCCCTATAAGGCCACAGGTGAGACTGGGAAAAAGAAGGCAGTGTAGCAGCAGTGGGGACCACAGGCATCTCATGTAGCTTACTTGTGCCTTCAGGGCCTGCCTGGAACAAGTAATGTATATATTGTTTCCATTCAATGATGGAGTGCTGCTATGCATGCCCAACTTTATGGCTTGGTGGGTCAGATAACACCCAGTTCATGATGGGCAGCTCAGGTTACCTGGTAACATGGTGGTCCATGGTTAAGCATTCAGTTTCTACTAAGGTTCAGTCATAGGCCAAGAACTATTTCTTAAAAAGAGAATAGTTATCTGTAGAGAATGACAGGGCTTTACTCCAAAATCCTATGGGCCTGTGCTGTGACTCACCTAGGCCTGCCAAAGGCTCCAAACAGCACCCTAATTGACAACTGACACCTTAAGCAACACTGGATCTGCTGAATCATATGGACCAAGTGACAGAACTGATTGCACATCAGACTGGATCTGTTGTAGAGCCTTCTCTTATTTTGGGCCCCACTCAAAACTAGCAGCTGGCTGGGCACAGTGACTCACATCTGTAATCCCAGGACTTTGGGAGGCTGAGGTGGGAGGTCTCTTGAAAACAGGAGTTTGAGACCAGCCTGGGCAACAGAGGGAGACCCCAATATGTACAGGTAAAAAAATAGCCAGGTATGGTGGCACACACCTGTGGTTCTACCTAATCAGGAGGCTGAGGTAGGAGAATCACTTGAGCCTGGAAGGTTGAGGCTGCAATGAGCCATAACTGCGCTATTGTACTCCAGCCTGGGCAACAGAGTGAGATCTTGTCACAGAACAAAGGAAGAAAAAGAAAAAAAAAAAAAAAGCCTGGTAGCTTTTTGAATTACTTGGTAAGTGGGATGGAGTAATGCATCCAAATGAAGACTACGTTGCCTCCAAAATTGAAACAGGCCTGCTGGGCATTGTCTCTCTCTCTCTCCCTCCCTCTTTTTTTTTTTTTTTTTTTTTTTTTTTTTGTACGGAGAGTCAGATGCAAGAACTCCTTCATCATAGAAGAGATAAGTGCAAGTTTCAGTCCGAGTCTGAAGGTGTGAGAACCAGGAGAGCCAATGTTGAAGTCTCAGTCTGCATTTGAGTTGAAACGCAAAAGACTGATGTCTCAGCCGAAAGATAGGAAGAGATGCTAATGTTAATCTCATCCAGAAACACCCTCATAGACACATCCTGAATACTATTTAATCAAATTTATGGGCACCTTGTGGCCCAGTCAAGTTGACACATAAAGTAATCATCACATTTCCCTTTGTTCCCACATCTGCTCCAGTGGGACCACAACCACACTCTGCTACCATTTAAGGCAGAGTAACTTCCCTCCTCTCACCAGAAAATACAAAACCCAAAGAAAACAAATAAGCAAAACATTCCATAAAGCTAAAGCAGGTCTTCTTTTTCTGAAAACAAATAGGTCAATTCGATGATTTGGTCAAATATAAACTATCTATAAATATATTAGTTCTTCTCACGCAGCCATACCCAAATACCATAGACTGAGTGGCTTAAACAACAGAAATGTATTTTTTACAGTTCTGGAGGCTGGACACCCAAGATCAAAGTGCCAGCAGGTTTTCTTTCTCTTAAGGTCTCTCTCCTTGCTTGCAGATGGCTGTCTTCTTGATATGTCCTTATATGTCCTTTTCTCTGTGTTCAAGGACTTTTCTTCTTATAAGGACACCAGGCCTATTGGATTAAGTCCCCACCTTTATGACCTCAATTAGCTTAATTATCTCCTTAAAGGCCCTATCTCCAAATACAGTCACATTGGAAGTTAGAGCTTCAACCTATGAATTTTTGTTAAGTGGTGGGTGGGGTGGAGGGGGTGGGTGATACAATTCAGTCCATAGCTATTAATATCATTAGTTTTTCAATAATTGGCAATTTGGGTGCAACACTTTGGGAGGCCAAGGCGGGTGGATCACGAGGTCAAGAGATCGAGACCCCAACATGGTGAAACCTTATCTCTAGTAAAAATACAGAAAATTAGCTGGGCATGGTGGCGCATGCCTGTAATCCCAGCTACTCAGGAGGCTGAGGCAGGAGAATTGCCTGAACCCAGGAGGCGGAGGTTGCGGTGAGCCGAGATCGCGCCATTGCACTCCAGCCTGGGTAACAAGAGCGAAACTCCATCTCAAAAACAAACAAACAAACAAACAAACAAACAAAACTCTTTATGTATCTTGAAGCATTCTATTCCGGTTTTTTTTTCAGAATATTTTCTACATATTGAATTTTTATTTCTAATTTGTGTTCATTCAAATATTCCTTTTCTGTGTTTTTTGTGAAAGAGAAAAGTTGGATCGAGCTGAGTATCCAAGAAAGATTTTATTTTACTATGTTTTATATTTTCTTATTAACACACACACACACACATATACATACACACACATATACATAAGCAAAAGGTAACCTCAGAGAGTGCTCATAATCTCCCCTACCCAGCAACAATGACTGTTAGCTGTTAACACCTAGATGTAAGACTTTTAGATCCTGTCTGACATAGTTTTTCTATAGTTTTCTATAAAATAGGGCATTACTATATTTGCTGTTTAGTGACCTGTTATAATGTATTTGGGTAATCATCAACTATTTGTACATTTAGGTCAAATATTACTACTACTACTGTTGCTGCTGCTGCTGCTGCTGCTACTGATACTGCTACTACTGTTAGCAATAATTACAGCAATAATAACTTTAATACCAGTGTCAATACCTCCTAGGGTTGATATGAGGATGAAATGAAATATAGATTGCAGAAATATAGTCATTGCAATTCTTGGCCCATATTAAGTGGTAAATGAAGGCTGATGACAATTTTTTTTTTTTTTTTCTTTTTCAGGTTAGCATGGACCTATGTTTCTGGCATTTTTTTTTTCTTGTTTTTCTCTCATTGCTCCTATAGCCTTCACAATAAAGCATGTGATAATTTTTTAAAATTGAGCATGTCTTGAAGGAACTTCCCAAGTTTGCTCATTCTAAATATCTCTTCTTTCAAGGATGCTTCTTTACCTCCTCCAAGACTAAGTCAGGTTGCCCTTTTATGAATTCTCATAGCATCCTGGATTGTCCTATCATAGTACTCACCACAGTTCATACTTAACACTTGTTTCATTGTCTTCCTTGCTAGGTTATATGCTTCCTGATTATCTAGCTTGTTCATTATATTTTAAGCATCTAGTACTGTACTTAGTATATACTGGCACTTAATCAGCTGGGTTTCTACACATGGGCCTGCCTTCTCTTCCTTTACAATGGGCTTACTAACTGCTCCCTCTCAAGAGATTTTTGGCAGGATCAGATGAGGCAATGCATGTGAAAATGGCAAGGTATATAAAGTACTTCCACAAGTAAAAAGCATTTGAATAATTTGTAAATAACCTTGTACAAGGTTAATAAATCTTAATAGTTTAGAAAATTGTAATCGGATTTTAATGGGCAAATGCTAATGTACATTCTCCACCAATATTTAGTAATTATATGAAAAAAAGTAGGAGACATTTATAGCAGTCAAGATCTTTATAGTGTATTTCAATACATGATAAATTAATGAACATTTCTTATCTCCTCCAACAGTTGTATATCTTAAGAATTCATCATCATAAGCATTCTCTGGATTTTCACAGAATTAATCCTTAATAATTAATGAATATAAAAGAGTTAGATGAGTACTGCAGCATGCTAATCATTTGTTTCAATGTCAATTAAAAAAAAATTGTCTCTTTGGCCTGCTATCTTAAAATATGTATTATATAGTTAACTTTGAATTTACAAACATAAAGTGTCCATATTAAATGAGTATTTTGAGATATGGATCAATGCCAATGGTGAAATTTATAGTTTGCAAAAAAGTAGAACACTGATTTAACCAAAATATTAAGTACATTGAGACAGTTCTTGAAAACATGTTTAGTCGTAGATCAATATTAACATAATATTTACATATTTACTCAAAAATGGTATGACATCTTAGGCACTAATGACTTAAGAATTATGTCAAATGCAAGTCTTAAATAATTTTAGGCAGACTGAATGTAAATTTAATACAAATAAAATTGAAGGGGCAGAGAACACTCATTAATACTTTCCAGGTCTCTCAAATACATATAAGTCTTGATTATTCTGCTTCTAAGGATCTTGCTCAATTTTAGCTTAGTAATGATTTATTGGTCTTGCTCAAAGTCTCAGCCATAAAGAAAAGGCGATAGTCAATGTAATACTAAATGAGAATTCTTAAAATATGTAGACTGTCTCTGTGAATTTGCCTTAGAAAAGCAACTTCTACATTGAAGGATGAGAAAAATAATTTTACTATTTATTTAGTGTTGAATCGGTTTGGGAAAAAATCTTGTTAGGTGAAATTTCCTTATTAAACAGTTGAAAGATTATTCATCTAGTTTTGGAGAGTATTTTCCAGACATTGCTATGCGTTCATCATGGGGTAATGCTTCTGTCTGTAGTTACAGAATTTATTTGTTGATAAGCCTGAACTAAAAGTTCATATACCTCTCCTTCATTTGTCTTCTGCTCATATGGCCTAGACTCATAAGGCTTGGTCTTTTTTCTGGGACAACACTATTAATGATTGTTTAATGATGAAAACAATCTAAACTGTGAATTTAGTGGAAAAGCACCTGATTGTAAGTGAGATGACTGAATTTGAAACTTTACCACTCATTAGCACTATAATCTTAGAAAGTCATGTATTCAAAATGAGTCTTGAATTTATTTTTAACCTTAAAATGGTGATATTGATTACCTTACAAGGCTGTTAAGAGGATTAAAGAAAATGTTGGGTGTGTAAGTAATAAAATATAGAACATTATACAAATATAAATAATTATTTTATAGAAAGATTAGTAATTTTGTTTCACTAATAAATAAATAAAAGTCTTGGTTCAACTTGTTCATGGATAGAGACTTTGCTTTGTATTTTAGCTTTTTCATTTCTGAAAGCACCAAAATAATTTTACCTAATTATTTTTTTAAAGTCTAGTTTCTTAGATAAAATGTGCTACTTACATACATGCAAAAACAATGAGTTAATATTCAATGTATTTTAGATGACTTCACTTTGAATATCCTGAAAGAGGCATGATCTTATGATTGTAAGTTTGGTGTTAATTTTTAAAATCCATTTCCATACTTCAATTTGGTTCATCTTGGAAAATTTTAAGTGTATATTAGGTGGTATATTCATTCCCAAATTGTGTCTTTAGTGAATGTGAATTTGTTTTTCCTCTATGACAGCAGTCCCCAACCTTTTTGGCACCAGGGACTGGTTTTGTGGAAGACAATTTTTCCATCGATGGGGTGGGGGGACAGGGATTGTTTCAGGATGAAATTTTTCCACCTCAGATCATCAGGCATGAGTTAGATTCTCATAAGCGGCACACAATCTAGATCCTTTGCAGGTTCACAATAAGATTCATGCTCCTATGAGAATGTAATGTGGCAGCTGACCTGACAGGAGGCAGAGCTCAGGTGTTAATGCTCAATAGCCCTCCTCTCACCTCCTGCTGTGCTGCCAGGTTCCTAACAGCTAACTGACCAGTACTAGTCTGCAGCTCAGGATGGGGACCCCTGCTCTATAAGATTGAAATGTCACTTTCACTATAATACTGCGCTCAAAGCTGTGGTGCTCATTGTTACTGACTAATCCTTTCCGAAATAAAATTGGTCATTTTGGCTAGTTAAGCACTGAGCCATGAATAGAGCTGTTATTAAGAAGTTAATCAGACATTAGCAACTTAAATTACATTAATTGGTTATTTCAATTAATATCATGAAAAAATCAGATTAATCTATTAACAGTTTCTGTCTCCTAAAATACAAATTGTGTAATGTTGCAAATATCATGATTACCATCTTTACATTTCTCAATATAATATGAAGTCAAAAATAAATTTTCTTTAACAATTAGGTACTTTTCGGTGGCGTGTTGTTGATTAGTTACTAGCACTCATATATTTAATTATATGGAACAATGGTCTGGTTAAAGTACAATGCCTGATTTTTAAAATACAAAGTGATGATTTGTATATAAACAGATATTTCCAATATAGTCATACAGAATCATTGTCCGAATTGTCTTTCTGTTCTGTAATATTTAGAGAATAGTAAACCATAAGTCAATTTTCCATTTTTAAGACTCACTTGAAGCTAGAATAGAAAACAAAACAATTAAAGTGACGGTAATGAAGCCTTCACTCAAATAAAAAATGGTTACTATAGTAACTTAAAATTAGAGCATTACAATAAAAATAGAATAAAAAGATAATTTCAAATGCTATATCAATCTTTTGAAGTATGGAAAGAAGAGTTGCTGTTTGATATTTGGAAGACCCTAGGTTGCTGTTGAACCTTCCAAGATGACTGATTTTTCTTTCTCTCCTCTTTTCTTTTTTTAAAGACAGTGCTTACTATGTTGCCCAGATTGGTCTTGAATTCCTGGCCTCAAGCGATCCTCCCACCTCAGCCTTCCAAAGTGCTGGGAAAAAATGGTGTGAGCCACTGCACACAGCCTGTCTCCTCTCTTACATATAAATGTGGAGCCTCTGACTGTAGACATTAACTAGAAGAGAAGGGAACTGTTAATTTTGTTTGTATTAATCTTCCTAAGTCTGATGACAATCACTTTACTAAAACAACTTATGGGAATGGAGGGCAGATTGAACGAAGCAGAGCATTTACAAATGACCTAAAGGATCTAATTTTGGTATTTATTTTCTACTTTCATCTCATGGATGGAGAGAAAGTATTTTCTACTTTCTCTCATATATTGTGCCTCATCTCATGCAGACATAATACAATAGACTTTACTAAAGGGGGAAGAAGGGGAAAATTCAGAGTTTGGGATGAGTATGGAATTGCATATTCAGTAGGTTCCATATTAAAACCACTGAGGTTATATTATATTGAGGTCACTATAAACTTTATGCCAGTGGTTTAGTGATTGTCAGAAAGTGATTGGTATTAGCATAACTTCTTGGATCTGGAAACTGAAGATACAAGTTTTTAGTCATAAAGGGAGTGAATTTTAAAAAAGAAATTAAGACCATATGATATTTAGATATTTTAATTTCTTTAAGCTTTCCTCCAATTGTGTTATTTTAAATATGATACTTGGAAATACATGTGGTTAGATATTTTAATAAAATATGAAAAAAATTACAATTGACATAATTAACCATCCCAGGGTTATGACATAATAACCAATACACTATTGTCTAACAAATAGTATCTCAGCTCTAATTGCAGCTAAACTGCCCAGAATAAAGAAGGCACTTTAGAAATTCCAGCCCTGCAAAGCCATATTATACAGAAGAATCTTGGACCCTCCTCTGAATTCCTATAGTTGTTATTGTCTGTTAATGCTTATTTGACACAGAGGTACATCATATGTTGAGCATTTTGTATGTATATATATCTCATCTTGTCAACTAGACCATAAGTCCTTTAAGAGAAAGACCTTAGACTTTATGTCTCCAACAATTCTTTGTGTAGGTGGTGCTAAGTTAGTCTTATTATAAGATGCATAACATGCAGTTTTTTTTGTTTTTTTTTTTGAGATGGAGTCTTACTCTGTCATCCAGCCTGGAGTGCAGTGGCACCATCTTGGCTCACTGCAACCTCCGCCTCCCGGATTCAAGCGATTCTCTTGCTTCAGCCTCCTGAGTAGCTGACACTACTGGCATGTGCCATGATGCCCAGCCAATTTTTGTATTTTTATTAGAGATGGGGTTTCACCATGTTGGCTAGGATGGTCTCAATGTCTTGACATAGTGATCTGCCCGCCTCTGCCTTCCAAAGTGCTGGGATTACTGAACCTGGCCAACATGGAGACTTTATATTAAGAATTTTTTTTTGCTTGTAATGCCTAACAATAATGAAAGAATACCTGGGTAATAGTATTCTATGAACCTAAGAATAGTTTAAAATTAAAGCTACTAAAAATGAAATAGTAGTGACTATTTTAGCTTTGGCATGGTACATTTTTGGTGTGTAATTTTGATAACAATGTGTTGTTGATAATCTCACATTGGAAAGGCCAAATATAATGCATGTGCCATAATATATTGTATCTGTTACTGAGATTTTTGTTTATAATCTTTGAAATACTGTCACAGTCAAATTGTATTGGAAGAGAACAGCCGAGGAAACATTTTAATCTGTTTACTGAATTTAAGAATTGCTTTTTGTTGACCCAAGTTTTCAAAGAAATTACATTTCGTACTGTAGTCAGTGCTTGATGTATGTTTTAAAACCATACTAACACACCACACTAACACTAGGTCATCTTATTTGTCTATACAAAGGGAATTCTGCTTTGTATAATTCCTGACGAATTAATACAGACACTTATTTGAGACAATGTGAAAGAAACAATCACTGTAAAGTGACACAAAAATAATTTCAATTAGATTCACAGTGTTCAGTTTGCAGGCTCTATCATGACATTTAGATGCTAGAGTGAAACTTTGTGATCCATTAACAATTAGACAGTAACACCCTTTTCTTTTGTCTCTCTTCATGCAAATGAAGTGTCATGAGTATAAATGCTGTCTGAACCTCAAGGAAATGATAGAGGTAACTTTCTGCCCTCATTGTATGTCAAATTACTAGACCATTAGATTAACAAAAGAAATACTTATGACCTGCTGATCAGATTTTTGGCATCCCCTCAGCCTTCTAAATCCTATAATGACATTTAGTGCCTCTTAATTTACATGACAAAGCAGATGTTGTATGAAAGCAAGGTAGTTATTGAGCTTTGGAGGTTGCTAATAGCTTTGCAATTATGCCTTGCACTTTGATGGTGGGGGAGTATAGATGGCATCCTTGGTTCCTTCCAATTCTAATATCTGAATAATTTTAACAGTTATGAGAATGACTTGAGCTGCTCTCAGTGGCTACTGTGGTCAAATGTCAAGATTCCCGCTAACTATGTACACGTGTAGCTATGCACGAAATGAAAAACACTTGGTCCATGCAAATTAATTTTCAAAAATAAGCATAGTGAACATCTGTGTCTTTGTACATACCCTCTGCTCTAATCTGAAATGCCCTTTGGACCCTCTCTCAGGGCATGGGTCAAAGGTCACTTCCACTGTAAGATCATTTTCCACTGCTCCAGAAGGATTAGGAATTTTGTTCATGATTCACATTTCTCCAGGCTTCTCCAGCCTTTGAGTTTCATGTATAATAATACCTCAAATAAGTTGTTTCAAATAATAATATCTCAAATAAGTTGTTCATGCCCGCATCTGTTTGACACATGACTACGGGTTTCTTTAAACATCCTTTCCCCAAGAATTTCTGCTAGGTTTCAAGGGTTCCCTTATGTGTATTTGTTATAGGTGGTTAGACAGGTATGAGCGGGGCAGGAGAGGGCTCTTCCCCCACCCACCAGTAATGTCAGGTGATGGTTCAACAATTATCACATTGTCTCTCTAAAAATGATAATTCAGCAACCGTGCCAGGGAGAGACAATTTCCTGATGGTCCACAGCTGTTACATTAGAGTGTTAATTGAATGCAGGCACCAGGGAGAAGCAAAAAGAGCTTCCAATATAATCTCAGGTATTGGGTGAGTGAGCCCAGGCATGCACATTAAGAGACAAAATGGTGGAGTATGACCTTCTGGGGGCATTCCACCGGAGAAGGGAAGAGAGCCTGAGATGGGCATGCGTACAACTTCTAAACACACCACATGTGCTCACCTTCCAAGCGTAAGGAGGACATTGTGCATGCGGGCAGCCCACACTAAGGGAAGAAGCATGGGAAAGTGGTGCAAGACACCAGAAGTGGGTCAGCCTATAAAGTCCTAAGATCAAAGTTAAATGCCACACTTGACCTTCTTGGTGCTCACTTGGGTCTCTTCCAAGTGTACTTTCCTTTCTTTTTTGCTCTAAAGCTTTTTAAAAAACTTCCACTCCTGATCTGAAACTTGCCTTGGTCTTTTTTTCTGTCTTATTTCCCTCAGTTGAATTCTTTCTTCTGAGGAGGCAAGAACTGAGGTTGCTGCAGACCCATATGATTCTCTGCCAGTAACTCAGATACCTTCCACCAGTGACATATTTATGAACAAATCAGCTTCCGCTGAGTGCAACAGCACCTTTACCAGGCTGCCTACTTCTTTTTCTTGCTCTTAATTGATCCCTCTATTGATGAGGGATCCTATGGAATAATGCTTATACCCTCAAGGACTTTGTAACTGCCCAACAGGTTTAACTTGCCTGCTGCCTACACAGAGCTGATTTATCAAGACAAGGAAATTGCAATGGAGAAAGTAATTCTCGCAGAGCTGGCTGTGTGGGAGATGGAGTTTTATTATTACTCAAATTGGTCTCCTGGAGCATTTGGGGATCAGTGCTTTAAAAAGATATTTTGGTGGCTAGGGGCTAGGGAATTGGAAAGTGCTGATTGGTCAGGCTGGAGATGGAATCACAGGGGTTTGAAGTGAGGTTTTCTTGCTGTCTTCTGTTCCTGAGTGGGAAGGTAAAATCCAGTGCATGATCTGCAAATATGCCAAGCACAGATCTTAGCTTTTACAATAGTGTTATCCCCCCGAGCAATTTGGGAAGTTCAGACTCTTACCTAAATTTCTAATCTTGTAGCTAATTTGTTAGTCCTACAAAGGTAGACTGGTCACCAGACAAGAAGGGGTCTTTTCAGAAAAGGGCTATTATCAATTTTGTTTCAGAGTGAAACTATAAACTGCATTTCTTCCCAAGGTTAGTTCGGCCTATACCCAGGAATGAAAAAGGACAGCTTAAAAATTAGAACCAATGTGGAATCATTTGGGTCTGATCTTTTTCACTGTCATAATTTCCTCAGTTTAAAATTTTTGCAAAGGTGGTTTCAACTTAAGAGTTTAGGATTTAATTGAGGCTGGATCAAGAGACCAAAACAAGTGACAGACATCATGTTCTACCCAATATCACTGCACCCTTAGAGGGCTGACTGTACTCTTGGATCCTTCTTCTCTCAGGAAGAGTGATTCTAAGAGGTTCCTCAGCACATGGACTTTAGCTGGGTTTATTCAACCAGTTTGTGAGATATGTTTATTCTTGTCTGATCATGCACAGACTCAAATTGAGTCTCCCATAATTTTATTTTCAAATGATAAGCTGCATCTTTAAGATACTTTAATGTAATACCTGGCAGGTGTAAGATCCACTGAAAGAGAGAAAATCATTTTCTGCAATTAGATCACCCAGTGATTGCGATCCTTAGTTATCCTGGTTGTTTCTCTTAGTTTGTGTACACTGACTCCCCCATCCACACCTCATTCCACTATTTGTACTAACTCGGTTCATGGCAACTCCCAGAAATCTTCCCATACAAACCTTGATTATTTTCTTCTGTGACCCTGACTCAAGGATGAGATAGGAACGTTGAATGCCTTTTTCTCAATCTTCCAGCTTCTTTCCTATTTGATACAGCTAGTATAGCCTTTCTCCCACTCTATTGTAATAATTCATTATTGTAAACTCTGTCCCAAGTTCAAATAATTTTAGTAATGGGTATAGCCAGGTGCTCTTTTCATGAACAGTTTCCCCAGGCCTATATCCAGATTCTCGGCTTTCTGTATTAGGATGGTAGGCACAAACAGGCTGCCAAGCATCGACAGAGAAATGGCTGTTAAATATGCTGATGAAAAATCTGTTTTGCTTGAGAGATATTAAGTAAATAGAAAAATCTACATAAACCTTATTTTTATATTTTTCTAAGAAATTAGATCTTTTAAATTAACAGCCTAATTAAGATACAATTTGCATATAACACATTTCACCCTTTTTAAGTGTACATGTTAATATTTTTTAGCATGTTTACACATAGGTGCAATCATTAGCACAGTCAATTTAAGAACATTTTCATCATCTCAAAAAAAAAAAAAAACACAAAAACACCGTACGCTCTTTAACTATCACCTTCATCCCATAAATATTCCCAGACCCAAGCAAAGACTATCTACTATCTCTATGGATTTGCTTATTCTGAGTATTTCATATAAGTAAAATCATCTAGTATGTGGTCTGTTGTGAATGTCTTCTTTTAATTAACATAATGTTTTCAAAGTTCATCTCTCTGGTAGCATGCATCAGTATCTCATTCTTTTCTATAATTTGTTTATCTGGTCATTCATTGATGAACATTGGACTGTTTCCACTCTTCGGCTATTGAGAATAGTGCTGCAATGAGCCACGTGTGTACACGTATTTCCTTGAGTATTTGTTTTCAATCTTTTGGGGATATATCTAAGAGTGAAATTGCAGGGTAATAAGGTAATTCTATGTTTATTTATTTATTTACTTAATTTTAAGATGGTGTCACTCTATTACCCAGGCTGCAGTGCAATGGCATGATCATGGCTCACTGAAGCCTTGACTTCCCAGCCTCAAGTGATCCTTCCACCTCAGCCTCCAAAGTATCTGGGACTACAGGCATGTGCCACATGCCCAGCTAATTTTTAAATTTTTTGTAGAGATGAGGTCTCATTATGTTGCCCAAGCTGGTCTTGAACTTTCGGACTCAAATGATCCTTCCACCTCAGCCTCCGAAGGTGCTAGGATTACAGGTGTGAGGCACTGTGTCTGGTTTTATGTTTGACTTTTTTAGAAACTCCAAAACTGTTTTCCATAGTGGCTGAACCATTTTCCATTTCTGGCAGCAATGTCTAAGGATTCCAATTTCTCCATGTCCTTATAAACACTTGTTCTTTTCTGTTTTTTCAATGATAGCCATCCTAGTGGTTGTGCATTGTTACTTCATGGCAGTTTTGATTTGCATTTCCCTAGTGTCTAATAATGTTGAACATCTTTTCATGTGCTTTGTGCCATTTATATACCTTCTCTGGAGAAATATCTAAGTGATTTGCTCATTTCAAATTGGGTTATATGTCTCTTTGTTGTTGAGTTGTTTATATAGTCTGGACAGTAGGCCATTATCAGATAAATGATTTGTAAATATTTTCTTCCCTTCTATAGGTCATTGTAACCTTCTTAATAATGTTCCTTAATGCAGAAAATATTTTTAATATTTTAATGAAGTCTAACATCCATTTTTTTCTTTTACTGTTCATGCTTTGAGTGTTGTATCTAAGAATCTACTGCCAAATCCTAGGTTACCAAGATTTACCATTACGTTTTCTTCTAAGAGTTCTATGGTTTTGGCTCTTATTTTTAGGCTGATAATCCATTTTGAATTAATTTTTGAATATGGTATGAGGTAGGGGTCTAACTTTATTCTTTGCATGTGGATAACCAGTTGTCCCAGCACGATCTGTTTAATAGACTATTTTTCCCCATTAAATGGTCTTGGCTCCCTTGCTGAAAATCAATTGACTATAGACACATGGGTTTATTTCTGGACTCTCAATTCCATTCCAGTGATCTATTACGTCTCTTCTCATGCCAGTACGACACTGTCTTGATTACTGTTGTTTTATAGTAAATTTTAAAATCAGGAATTGTGAGTCCTCCAACTTTTGTTCTTTTTCAAGATAGTTTTGGCTATTCTGAGTTTCTTGCAATTCCATATGAATTTTAGAACCATCATGTGAATTTCTACAAATAAGCCAGCTGGAGTTCTGATAGAGATTGTGTTGAATGTGTAGATTAACCTGGGGATTAACAATATTAGATCTTCTGATACATAAAAAAAGATATTTTTCCACTTATGTAATCTTCTTTAGTTTCTTTCAACAGTTTTATAGATTTCAGAGTATAACTTTTGAACTTATTTTGTTAAATATATTCATAAGTATTTTATTCTTTCTGGTGTTTTTTAAGTTGAATTATTTTATTCCTTTTGCTTCAGATTGCTCATTGCAAATGGCTAGAAACACAATTGACTTTTGTGTATTTATACTATATCTTTCAGCATTGCCAATCATGTTAGTTTAAACAATTTTTTTTAAATGTATGCCTTAGTATTTTCTATAAACAAGATCATGTTGTCTGCAAATATAGTATTACTTCTTCCTTTCCAATATGGATGCCGTCATTTCTTTTTCTTGTTTCATTGCTCTGGCTAGAACCTACAGTACCCTGTTATGAACAAATGGCAGAATGAAATCCTTATCTTGCTCTTAATCTGAGGGAAAACACATCCAGTCTATAACCATTAAGTATAATATTATATGTGAGTTTTTCATAGATGTCCATTACCAGTTTAAGAAAGTTCCATTCTATTCCTATTAAGAAATTATATCTTTTAAATCAAAACATACACAGTTAAATTCAGGCATTAAAAATTATTATTTTTCTGTTACTAAAGGGTTTCATTTTTCTGGCTAATATTTCAGAGTTTAGGAACCTCCTGGTCTTTAAAAAGCAATTTTCATTAAACATTAGCCAGAAGCTAAACTCTGGCCAAATTTATTTTTGTTTCCAAATCGCTCAATCTCCCTCTCCCTATGTTACCTACTGGTTTTATTACATACAAAAGTACTCAAATGTGAAGTGTTATAATTAGGTACTGCAGTGAGTGGGGATTTAAAATACTAAGTAATGTTCTTTATTACTCCCAAACTATAGAATAGATTAGAATGAAACCAATACTCTTGCTATAATCTGTCCCTAAAATAGAAGCACCCAGAAGCTAATCTGTACTCCTGGGTCTTTTCTCTTTTACCTTCACCTTCACTGTGTCATGTATCTTATGTCCAAGGTTTCTGGTGCCATGCCTTTGGCAATGCCTTGGTCTTGTTTCTGAATCAACCCTCTTGAGACAAGCAGCTTCTCTACCTAACCTGATGTAGCAGCAATGCAAAGGAAGACTTTCTAAATACTGCACCTATGGAAATGACTAGAATTACTGATCAATAACTAATAATTTAAGATTCCTGTTATAGAAATTAAATCATGGGAAAGATTTCAAAACTAGGTATAGACTGTGTGCAGTCTAAGGGTTGCTTAGCATTGTTTCAATACATGGAGAAGCATAACTTTGATGGATCAGCAAGAGAAAAGCCATAGGACTTTGAAGCATGAATTCTCTGCCTCCACACAAGAAGGGACTCAATTCAAATAGATAACCAGTCCGTTTTTTTTTTTTGCCATAATCGTTAAGTGGACACATGGATGTTTTGAATACCAAGGAATACTCAATAATATATTATGCTTCATCTATCAGGAATGCTTTTAGTTGCAAATAACAGAAAATATGAGTAAGAGTAGATTAAACAAGTAAGGATTTATTTTTCTCATTTAAGCCTAAATGTGGTTTTCAAAGTGTGATCCACGGACCCCTGTGGATCCTCAAGATCCTTTGAACAATAGTTTAAGATTTTGTTTGCCTTTTTTTCCTGTTGACATTTTTACAGATGATGCTAAAGCAACAGAGGCTAAAACTGCTGGCCTCTTATCAGGAATCAAAGGGGTGACACCAAACTGTGCTGGTAGTAATCATTGTATTCTTCACTGCCATGCCTTTGTGAAAAAAGGAAACCAGTTCTATTTTAGAACATTCTTTAAGAAACAGCAAAATATAAAATACTTCTGCTGCACACTTGAATTTGATGGTTGTCTCAAGGAAAGAACTTGCAGAATTGAGTAACAAGCTGTAGTGATACACATTTGGATATTTGGCAGATATTTTCTTGAAAATGAACAAAATAAATCTGTCATTTTTAAGGAAAACAATTTAAAGTATTTGTTGCCAATAATAACATTGATGCTTTCAAGTAAAAATTAGAGTTCTGGAAAACTTACATCTGGCACCATAAGCTTGTCAGCTTCCCAACTTAAAGACTTGGTGAAATCAGTGGTGGTATTAACAAATGTGATTTTTATGATAGTTCATTATAAAATGGGTCATTAATTAGAAGTCCGGCATAAATAAGTGGACCAGTATTTTCCAAATAATAAATGAATACCTCATGGCAATAAGTGGGAAGAAGACCCATTGAAAATGAAAGATTGACAAATAGCCTTTAATATAAGACAGTATAGAAAGCTCATTGCTATGACTTCAGATTCCATATTGTAACTGATCTTTTTAAAATTAATAAATAAAATTTTCAAAAATCTCCCCCTTATTATGTATAATATGGTAAACACTAATAGATATGTTCCATATTCGAGAAAGTTTTGGGGAATCCTGGAGAAATAATGAGGGGAGAAATACGAGATATAGGTGATGGGGGGATTTTGGCTCAGAAACCACCTTGCTATGTATGTACCTATGCAACAATCCTGCATGATCTGCACATGCACCCCAGAACCTAAAGTACAATAAAACAAAACTCTTTACTTTGAAATAATTTTAGATTTACAGAAGAGTTGCAGAGATAAAAGCTTCTATATACCCTCTATTCAGCTTCCTCTAATGTTAACATTTTATATAAACATTACACATTTATCAAGGCTGAAAAATTAATATTCCTTGATAATGAGTGTGATTATAAAGAGTTCTGAGACCAAGAAATTTGAGATCTGCTGTTCTTCAGGTAAGCAGTTGCTAATATTGGTTCAGCTGCTCAACAGCACCGTCAAAGACCCAGAAATAATGTCTTTTGTTTCCTTTCTATTGTCTTTTGTCTCAGATTGTCATCTCATGGTTGTAAGATGGCTCAATTTTCTCTTGTTAGTCTAAAGCTGGAAGAAGAGGGAAGAGAGTGTCAGCAAGCTCTCCTTTTATGCCCTGTCCCTTTACCAGGAAGCAAAAAGTTTTCTAGCAAGAGTCCACCACACTCTCTTTAATATCTTTTTGATCAGAACTCACCAAACTATAGCTTGACCTAGAGGCCCAACTCTAGATAAATTGCTAGGGGAAGAAAATGGTACTAAAATGACTAGAACAATTAGTTAACCACCTGAGGGGCTGGGTTAGGTGTCTTTCTACCCTGAGATTAAGGGATATCTACATCTACCTACTTCTTGAAAAAAGTCAGGTTCTAGCAGTAAGGAAGCAGAGTAGAGAGAATTGTATTTAGGTGGTGAATTAGTATTTTAACTGTCAGGTTGGAATTTCTATAAGAGACTATAGGAATTGAAAAGTGAATGGGCTACTGAATACATCCTGATTTTACAGGTGAGGAGGGAGTGGTGGCATTATTTGGGACTATATGTAGCCACTTTAAACACCTGGCACACAAATACTAGCACTAGACCTTGAATTGCTATTTATCAGCTCTCCCTCCACACATTTCATAATAATGTATAAAAAGCTGGCAAATAAGAGAGTAACTCTCAATTTCAATTTATTCCCTTGACGGTAATTCCAGGAAATCTCAAAATGTGAATCAAAATGATTTTCATTTGAAGGACTTGCCAGGATGTAGGGTAGAAGGAGAGGATGAAGAGGAAATTTAGGACTAGGACTTGGATGTTTCTCTATTTGCAATAACATATGGAGTGAGCACAAAAGGAGCAGCACATCATAAAGTTGAATGACTCAAAGCCATTCTCGGTATAATCTAGGAGGAAATCTGTGCCAGAGAATCATAATGAAAGAACTGTTAGAGAATAGGATTGTCATTAAACCCCACTGCCAATATGCTTGTAATCATAGCAGTAAGAAACCTGGAAATATTCCAATACATATAGATTAATATGCTTTTAACCTGCACACTAAGAGTATACAGAACCTTAAATATAAAGTACTTTGCACTGTTTGGTAAGAAGCCAGTATTTTATCATCCTAAATTTATAAAAGAATATTATTGGGTTGGTGCAAAAACAATTGCAGTTTTTGCCATTTGGCGAAACCAGACAGGAATAGTAGCAATCATTTGGCAAATCCGCAATTACTTTTGCCCAAACCTAATATCATGTATCTGACTCAAGAGCATAATAAAGTATTTATGTATACAAGGAAGTATCTCAAGGGAAATTCACTTTATCTTGATCTATGTCATTTCCTACTGAAGTGACCTGAGCATTGGATTTCTTTTATCTACGTGTCAATGCAAGCAGCTGTTCTATACCTCTTATTCCTTGGAATCTTCTTACAAAGTAGGAGGAGTATAAGGTTCTTCTTCTAGTTTAATATATGTAAAAGTATGAAATCCAGATGTAAATTTTGTGATTGCTACATATTATAAGCAAGGACAATCCTTTCAACTTGGTCATTGTATAACAGAAAGCATTCATAGCAGCATTTCCCATTCCACCCAGAAATAGAATGGATAAATCTGCCTTTTGGATTTCATATTTTAATAGGAACTGATTATTTAACCCACCATCCCAGGTACATTTTACAATTGGAATGAGTGTGTTTTCTTGAAGCTTATTGGGAATCACTTCTATGTATAGGTTACTCTATTCCCTCTAATCAACAGGAAGCCCACAGTAGTAACAGACCACTTCCAAAATAACTTGCAAAATAGTCTATTACCTTGTATGGTGATAATCCCCTGCTTTCTTTATGTATCCCTCCCAAGATCACAAGTTATTTTTATCCCTAGGACACAAGAACTACTGATTCCTCTTCTGGAATTCTACACCTACAACTGATTTATTTACACTGACTGGTTACTACAAACATGGGAGAAACTTAAGCAAACAGGCTTATCATATTATACAATAACTAAAACACTGCTCCCCTTTAAAATTTTTCTTCATTATGCAAGATTCTGTTAGTATTTCTTTTGGCGCTGTCCATGCAAGATCATAGTAGGGCTGTATTTATGGTTGCAAAAGAGGACTCACCCCAACCCTGGGGTCAGAATGTTCCTAAGGCAACAGCTAAGTTAGGGAAGTGCCTGTACTTCTATGTTTAGGGAAATGACTACACTTAATGGTGGAATTTTACAGAATTTTAAATGGGATTTTTTTTCATCATAATTTCTGCTAAACTCCTAAAGCTGAAGAGAGTAAGTGTGAAGTACTCACTCCTCATTCTAAAATAAGCAACAAGTAGCTGTAAGACACCCACTCTAAGGCTTTCTACCAAATATTTAAACTGGTTCTGTTAACCACACTCCCATATGCTTCCCAGCCAAGCTATATGAAAAGAGAAGTGTGCTGAATTAAATGAATTCATAAGAATAAGTGAGTGGTGGAGAGAATGGGGTATTTCCTACAGTCTTGCTATTTCCTTTAGATTAGAGAGGGAAGAAATGAAAAGAAAGAAGCATGTAGATCCTAAGAACAAAAAAGACAAGGATCCTTCACCCTGATGTTTTGCAGTGTAGATGGTGAGATCTCATGACCCCAGGGAGGAAATGGCTGTGATATGTATTGTCTAAGATGGGACCAAAAGAAACCCTCATAAATTATCCCCATGTCCCAAAGTGCCATTGAACAATAGAAAGATTACCATGGCCTCAGTAGGCATTGAATACTAGGTCTCTGCTGGACCCCATGGAAGACCAGACAGGAATAGAAGCAACTACCACTGGCAAACTCTGTGAACTAGCATTGTATAAGACTTACTTGAAGGTGTGTCAATTTCTCCATCTTTCTAAGAAGGGCTCATTATTGGATAGCGTTAGACTTTTAAAAAAGATAACGAAAGTTGTATTCAGGGGTAATAGAGGTAGAAAAAATTTGGCAGGCATGTCAGGCACATTTGGAGCATTTTCAGGAGAATTGGTGGGATTAGAAAGCAAGGGATCCATGTGTATTGCACTAGCGGCTAATGTTTCTTCTAGAAAATAATTTAGAGGAAGAATCAAGATGAGTGAATTCTACTCTGGAAAAAGACCAGTGTTTAAGGACAGAAGTGAAATAGACTTTAAGTATAATATTATGTATATCAGATTGTATTCTAGGCCAGGCTCAACAAACTGAAGTCTGAATCCTTTAGCAAGGAGGCTGCAGCAAAAAGAGTAAATCTAATTGAGACATTCAAAGCCAAAGAATCTGCAGCATTGACACCAACAGTTTTGGCACAAATATGATACAGTATCTGTGGTGCTGGATGTGTTTAGCTTCCTAAGTAGGTAATAAATGATAGCTCTCTGCTAGACCCCATGGGCCCTCACACAAGGATAGTAACAAGTCCTGTTGATTATAACAAATTACCAAAATCTTGGTGGCTATTCTAGCTTCTGCTGGCTCTTGGCATTCCTTGGTTTTATGGCAGCATAACTCCAATCTCTAGTTCTGTCTTCACATAGCCTTCTCCTCTGACACTGTGTATTATTTTTGGTCTCTTATAAAGATACTTTAATCGGATTTAGAGTCGACACTAATCTTAGCATGATCTTTTAATGACACCTTTAAAGGCCCTATTTCAAGTAAGGTTGCATTTTGAGGTTCTGGGTGGATATGAATTTTGGGGTGATATTTAACCCATTAAAATCAGCACTCTCAGTGCAGGCATCTGCAGCATTATCACAGGAGGGAGTCAGCATCTTTAATATTGCCTTGGTCCAGCAAAGATATTAGGCACTGATGTTCTTGGTAAAGGTATTAGCATCCTGAAGCCATCTGTGCAGAGCAGGAATGCAACATGTTTTAACAGTAGATGGGGACAAGAAATGACTGAGATCTTATATAAGGAAATTGCTGTAAGGGCTACAAGCAGGGTAAATTAGTCAAAAAGCTCATATTGGCCAGGCTCAGTGGCTCATGCCTGAATCCCAGCACTTTGAGGCAGGCAGATCACTTGAGGCCAGGAGTTCAAGATCAGTCTGACCAATATGGTAAAACACCATCTCTACTAAAAATACAAAAATTAGCCAAGTGTGGTGGCACATGCCTGTAGTCCTAGCTACTTGGGAGGCTGAGGCACAAGGATTGCTCGAACTCGAGAGGCAGAGGTTACAGTGAGCCAAGATTGCACCACTGTACTCCAGCCTGGGTGACAGAGCAAGCCTCCATTAAAAAAACAAAACAAAACAAAACAAAAAACCTCATATTAAGAATCTGCTTAGCTAAATCCCAGTGCATTACAACTAAATTTCATCATATTAGTCAAGGCAAGCAAAACTGGAACCAAGATGACAAAATGGCTATGGACTGGACCATTGCAAGGAAGTTCCAAAGAAGAATGGGCTTAGTAGTGACAGAAAAAGCAAAGAGAGCTTAGCTAAATGTAATAAACTTTATATGAGGTTCTAAAGTTGACTGCAGAATTTCTAAAGGTTTATGGATGGGATTGGTTGTGTATCTAGTTTGGTGGGGCTCTGGCCACCAACATGTGGAGATAAACATTAACTCCATGTATTACCCCTGGTTAACAGGAAGACAGAGAAAAGCAATCCCAGAAAGCCAACGAATCAATGAGCATAAATGATGTCAGCTATGACAGTGTCACAGTAAAAGAGCAGTAACACTCTAAATCTTAAAGGACAATAACAAGGGACTTGGCCAAGGGATATTGTTACTACTTGTATGAGGAAAGAGAGACCAAGAAAATGATATGCACGTGTAGTATTACCTTAAGTTGGGTGTAACTGTAAAAAATATTCAGAAACATTGATCAATTTCCATTTCAGAAAGGGAGTCTATGGACAAACTATGATCAATTTCCGTTTCAGAAAAGGAGTCCATGGACAAAGGGAGTCTATGAAAAACCTCATTTTCTAGGTTGATGGTACCTTCAGCTCCACAAGCCTAAAATTTATTGGAAATAATACTAGCAAGAATCAGAAACCTATACTGACACTGCTTTACATGACTGATAAAAAAAGTCTCTATCCTTTCCAGTCTCTAGTAACCACTTTGATCATAATACATAGTATACATGTATTGAGATATCACACTGTGCCTCCACATATATGTATAATTATCATGTGTCGATTGAAAATAATAATTTAAAAAATCAGAAGGTCTCAAAGGGCCTTTTTTTCTCAGGTACTGTTTTCATTGGCATTGTTGCAACACAACAAAACACACGTGTACTTTTTTTTTTTTTTTTTTTTTTTTTTGAGACGGAGTTTCGCTCTTGTTGCCCAGGCTGGAGTGCAATGGCGCGATCTCGGCTCACCGCAACCTCCGCCTCCTGGGCTCAGGCAATTCT
Source organism: Saimiri boliviensis (assembly GCF_048565385.1). Classification (NCBI taxonomy): domain Eukaryota; kingdom Metazoa; phylum Chordata; class Mammalia; order Primates; family Cebidae; genus Saimiri; species Saimiri boliviensis. Next base: position 136,314,013 of record NC_133470.1, read on the forward strand.
CCTGCCTCAACCTCCTGAGTAGCTGGGATTACAGGCACGCGCCACCATGCCCAGCTAATTTTTTGTATTTTTAGTAGAGACGGGGTTTCACCATGTTGACCAGGATGGTCTCGATCTCTTGACCTCGTGATCCACCCGCCTCGGCCTCCCAAAGTGCTGGGATTACAGGCTTGAGCCACCATGCCCGGCTACCTGTACTTTTTACGGTCTGGCCAAAGACCTACAGGTATTTCTATCCAAATCAAAAGTTGGGACAAATAGTCTGCCAACAGTATTTTTTTTAAATGATTTGTTTTTTTATTGTGGGCATTCCCACAGAGGAATTAGAATTAAACCACCTTTAGCCACATATTTTAATTTTTTAATAGAAAATAAAATAGTATGTAATTTGACTGTCCCAGAATTTCTGGGGTGTATTTTTTTCTTATTTGTGCAGGTAACATTTTAATAACGATTTCAACTTCATGTCACCTAATGTTTGGTCTCTCTCATCCTCTTGACCTTACACTCCATCTACTCTGCTGATATAAAGCAATGGATAAACCCAAACATCTGCTTTGTTTGCTTGTGGTGAGTTCTGCTACAGAAAGTTGTAGAATAGTGCCAATTGGCTCCACTACAAATTTATGCCATTTACTCTCAATTGGGCCTTCAATACTGCTTGGCAATTCTTCATTCATCCCTGTGATGTTGCCCCAAGCAGCTGTTCAGAATCTTTTTTACTTTCTGCAGCCTCTCATTCTCCAAAGAAGAAAATCATAGGAAGAAAACAAAATCATTTCTAAAAAGTGTAATACAATATAAACTTCCCTGAAACAGGATTTGAAACTGGGTACTAAAAGAGCACAACCAAATATCTGAGGAATGGACGTAGATCAATAGAGAGATATAGTCTAGTAAAATATTGGACTTTAAAGGGGAGGGAAAAGTCACTCACAAAGGAGAGGAAATAAGATTATCATTAGACTGACAGCAAAGCTTTATACTTGTAGAAAAAGAAGTAGCATGTTAATATAGCCAAGAAACAAAAATGTGAGCCACAGATTTTGTATTTAGCCTGATTTTCAAATAAAAAGCCACAGGACAATTTATCGACAATTTGTTGATTCAAGAACTCAGGGAATATTATTGCCATGAGGCCTTTCTCTCTTTAGAGAATATGCTTCTGACAACTAAAATGTCTGGAGAGACACCCTCAATCTCAAGCCTGATGGCATTGATTACCAAAAGCAGTTATCATAGGAAACAGGTGCAGCCAAATATTTTGTACCTCTAGACAGAAGCACACAGCACCACCTGGGAAGGCAAAAGAAGGCAAATCAACTAAAATCTGATCAAGCCTGTAGAACTAACTACCAATTTACAAGAAATGCAAGACAGAGCAAAATCAAGACTGCGGAAAATTAGAGGGAAAAAGACAGTTTCTTCAACAACAAATAAGTTGCAAGAAAAAAGAATGAAGGGGGATCTCTAGATTAAAATCAGTGGAATAAGAATAATCAGGGACTTAAGAATAATCAGGGGAAACATAACTAGTGCTCACAAATGAACACTTGGGTGATAAATTTGTACAGAAAGTAAAGAATTGATCACCATAAAAGTCAGGGTAGAGATTACTTGTGAGGAGATGGAGAGAGCTGTGATTAGGATGGCGCTCTGGGGTGGCTGGCAAAATTCCGATTTTTAACTTTGATGATTGTTTATAAGGATGTTTGCTTTAAAATAATTGTTTAAGCAATCCATTTGTTTTATATAGTTTTCTGTTATATTTTACAATAAAAATGTTTAAGCTGGGTGTGGTGGAATGCTCCTGCAGTCCCAACTACTCCGGAGGCTGTGGCAGGAGAATCACTTGAGACCAGGAATTAAGGTTGCAATGTGATATAATCACGCTTATGAATAGCCACTGGACCCCAGCCTGGGCAACATAGTGAGATTCCTAGAGAGGACAGCAATGAAGACGATATAGAAAATCAAGGAGATGAGACCCAAGGTCAGCAGCCACCTCAAAGTCGGTACCTCTGCAACTTCAATTACCTACGCAGACGCCCAGAAAACCCTAAACCACAAGATGGCAAAGAGACAAAAGCAGCCGATCCACCAGCTGAGAATTCATCCGCTCCCGAGGCTCAGCAGGGCGGGGCAGAATAAATGCCGGGTTACCATCTCTACCATCGTCATCTGTACCATCATTCGATTTAGTCATCCAACAAGAAACAAGAAATTCCAGCAAGAAGAAATGAACAAAAGATTGGAGCTGAAGACCTTAAGTGCTTGCTTTTTGCCCATTGACCAGATAAATAGAACTATCTGCATTATCTCTGCAGCATGGGGCTTTTATTATTTTTACCTAAAGACTTCTCTTTTTGGTAATAACAAATGTGGTTTTTTAAAAAGGCTGGTTTTTCTCAATATGCCTTTGAAGGTTTTTAAATTGTTTCATATCTGGTCAAGTTGAGATTTTTAAGAACTTCATTTTTAATTTATAATAAAAGTTTACAACTTGATTTTTTCAAAGAAGTCAACAAAGTGCAAGCACCTGTTAATAAAGGTTTTAAATAATTAAAAAAAAAAAAAGTGTTTGCTGCTGGGCGGCTGTCAGTTCCCCTGTCCGGTGGCTTTCCGTCGCCACGTTGACCGCACCAGAACCACTTGTACGGCTGGGCCACTTCCAGACCTACTGCCCAGACAGGGACCCGTGGCCGGCAGGCAAACGCCCCGGGGAGCCTTTTTACCCTGCTGCCTGGGACTAGGGAATGCCGGAGAGGCCTGTTGTACCTCGCCCCACCCCGTTGTTTTCTGCAGCCCACTGCGGCTGCGCGCTTAGTTCCGCCCGTGGAGCTGGGCTGTTCCCGTCAGGCGAGGAGCGAAAGACCTGCGATGGCCCACAGTCTCCCTCACATTTTGGGCCCAGAGACTATATCCGAAGGATACAGAAGGAGGTGGAAAGCAGACAGAGCTTGAAGGTAAAAAACTGCGCTTTTAATTCTGGCCTCTGAGGAGCCGCGGCCGCTTCAGGTGTTCTTAAAGAGACAGGACAGAATGGGGCCGGTTTTACTCACAATTTTGGGGTCTTCTTTGGCTGTACCCTTTCCTGGTTGTACCCTTCTTCAGGTGTACCCCTCTCCTGGTTGGCTCGTCAACGTGTAATATTGGGGTTCAGGGTGCACTTAGCTCCTCTGAGAGGATGTTTCTCCAGGTTCTTGGCCTCCTGCCCTCAAGAACGAGTGCCGCAGTAAATGCCGGATACAAAGTGTTTGTAGAAAGTGATTTATTTAAAGAGAGAAACAGGAGAAGGAAAGAGAAAGAAACAGCTAACTCTCACATTGAGTGAGAGAATCCAGAAAGATGGAATCCAGGAGAGGAAAGCAGCTTCCACACTAAGTGGAAGGGAATAGAGAGAGATGGAGTTTAGGAGAAGACAGGCTTCCACGAAGGGAGTGTTCGTGGAAGGGGACTCCAGAGTGAAAATCCAGGAGAGAGAAAGATAGCTTCCATGAAGGCAGGGTTCGTGGAAGGGGACCCAAACATGGAGTCTGAAGGGCTGTGGAAGAAGGGGACTTTTAACGTGGGAGGAACTCCCACCTTCTCTAAGACCCCTGGCCAATGAAAGGAGTTCTTAGAACTTCCGCTGGAGTGATTGACTCTTACTTTCTTCCCGTGCCTGCAAAATTCAAACATAAACTTTAAATCTCCTGGACGGAGAGAGATGCGAGGGGGGCATGGCACTCGGAAGTTCTTGCCCTTAAAGCTATGCCCCGCTGTGGACCTGGAAAGACAACACATTCCCTCAGTAGGAAAAAAAAAAAATTCTGTGGATTGAAGACGCTTACTGTTACTTTGCAGTAGTAATGTTATAAACTCCAACTTCCTACCACCATGAGAAAAGCCTAGAGAATGGTATGACTGAACTATATATTGCAACTACCATCTTAAGGGGAGCATGCTGCTCAGAATAATGAAAGACAATTCCTAATTCCCTCCAACTGCTAAGATCACTGGAATAAATTCAACTTACATTTTGGTGTCTTGTTCATCTTCACTGCCTTCACCTTTCACTTTGGCTTCCAGTTCTGCTGTTTTCACCTGGCTTTGAAGGTTCTAAAAGTTAAAAGTCCAATAGTCTAAGTCTTTAAGATCTCTGCCTCTATATTGTTGACTGATATAGTTTGGCTGTGTCCCCATTCAAAATTTCATCTTCAATTGTAAACCCCATAATCCCCATGTATCAAGAGACACCAAGTGGAAGTAATTGAGTCATGGGGGCAGTTTTCCATTCCCCATGCTGTTCTCGTGATAGTGAGTCTCACAAGATCTGAGGATTTTATAAGGGCTCTTCCCAATTCGCTCTGCCACTCTTCTCCTAGCCACCTTCTGAAGAAGGTGCCTTGCTTCCCCTTCACCTTCTGTCATGATTGTAAGTTTCTTGAGGCCTCCTAGCCATGCTGAACTCTATTATACCTATTTCCTTTATAAATTACCCCATCCTGGGAAGTTCTTTATAGCTGCATGAGAACGGACTAATACACTGACCTTGCAGATTCTCATTGGTTGGCCATTTACTGTGCTCATTTCAATCAACTTGAATACCTGTTCAATGATTTCTGACTACCTGGAATTTCCTGCCCTTTCCTAGCTGCCCTCATTCCTTTCCACAGTGAAATTTCTGGGTGCTTTTCCACGATCCGGATTCCTTGGCTGTACAGTTGTCCACTTTCCTTTCCACTAACACAGTTGATTTGCGTTCTATTATAGTTGACTCTTGGTACCTAGTGACTGACTTCTTGTTTGGTAACCAGTATATTTTCAGTTTTCTGCCCACCTTAGTCGCCTACTTTCTTTTCCACTCTGACCCAGAATAACTGTTTTGTCAGCCACTATTCTGTAGTTTCCTTTCCGCTCTATGACAAGACTCCATGTATCTATGATAGCTTGCTTCTATTCTACCCTGGTATTTTCCTCATACTAGGAGGCTCTCTCACACTCTTATTTATTTATTTTTCACCAAAATTGCACTTTGGGACAAAACCCACTGCCAGTGATGTCTACATAATCTTTTCAATAAACATGTGGTCTTTTCTCTGTACTCCTTCAAAGATGCACTTACTTACATGGATCAGACAACACACATACCTAGTCTAGAAACAAACATCTTTGGATTTAACGTTAGGGGTGACTTTCTCTACTAAAAATATAAAAATTAGTGGGACATGCCTATAATCCAACTACTTGGGAGGCTGAGGAAGGGAGAATAGAATTGCTTGAACCTGGGAGGCGGAGGCTGCAGTGAGTACTCTCCTCCTTTGGATAAGCCTGTCTTATATTGTTCAGGCCACTAATTGTTTCAGGACCCAATATTACAGGAATTAATTATAGTGGTGACACTCTTCCTTGTTATCCTTCAGATATATATTCACTTGTATGAATCAGACCCCCATGAGCATCTTGCCCAGGATCAAATACCAGCAAATACCAGTGCAGTTATTACTGGTGTTAATCTGGACCCTAAGGTTTCCCCTAGATTTTTTTTTTTTTGACAGTTTCTTCGTCCAAACCCAAACTCAACTTTTCCCCTAATAATAATTCTATTTCTATTTTGCTTTTTAGCACCCATTTCCCCATTTCCATCTTTGCAGAAATACCTTCTTGGATGTGGCCCCCATAAGTCCCTTCCCCATTTCCATCTTTGCAGAAATACCTTCTTGGATGTGGCCCCCATAAGTCCCTTGACCCTCTAGTTTATAAAATGTCTGAACTCTATATACTTTATCCTGAAGGTTCAGTGTACATAATCCATGTGTAAAAGCTATGATGACAGAAAAGAGAAGCATAAGGAGAGCAAAAGGCTGCATTGAAACTCAGCCCATGATGTGGCTTAAAATCAGAAGTAGGAGAACAGTGCCAGCTTTGAAATAATAGGCAAAGAAAATCCACATAATAAAAGAAGTTAGATGTGGCGGCTCATGCCTGTAATCCCAGGATTTTGGGAGGCCAGGCAGGTGAATCACCCAAGGTCGTGAGTTTGAAGCCAGCTTGACCAACATGGTGAAACCCCATCTCCACTAAAAAAAAAAAAAAAAAAAAAAAAAAAAGAAAAAAAAGAAAATTAGCCAGGCATGGTGGCGCATACCTGTAGTCCCAGCTACCTGGGAGGCAGAGATTGCAGTGAACTAAAATCGTGCCACTGCACTCCAGCCTAGGTGACAGAGTGAGACTCCGTCTCAATAAATAAATAAAAGAAGTTGGTCTACTTGTGACTTACTATTTATAAGCTCATTATCATATATAATAAGTCTGTCCCCATGCAGTAACAGCTTCTGATTAGTTCTGTCTTCCATTATATAGCTCTTTTTTAGAAAGATCTGTTCTTATCCCCAACCCTCACAGAAATCCCCAAAGCAACTTACTTAGTTCTTCTTTATCCAGTCACATGGTGAGCCCACTCTTGACTACTTCTTCAAGAAAGTTCTGTCCTTACATGCCTCCCCTGCCCTTCCCCACAGATGCATGAAAACCCTAATAGAAACTCCCAGGGGAGAGACTTTAGTTCCGTTTCTCCTTCAATTCAACATGTTCAGATCTACTTCAAGACCTTTATTTTTCCCCAGAATATTCTGTCCTTAAACCCACTTTCACAGAAACACCCAGCGATAGTATGGGCTTATTCATTTCTTCCATATCAGATCACATTCAGAGGCAACTCCCTGATCTTCTTTCAGAAAGTTTTGTCCTCATATCCTCACTATATCACAAAACCCAGGGGATGTCAATGTATTTCTGCAATTTAAAAAGCATTATGCAGAGTATAACTTGAGTGTCTCCAGTTTTCTTCACATAATATTCAAATCTCAAACACACAGTGACAGATTAGAACCTGTACAGATGGATGGATTCATTAATTTTATGAATATTATATGTTTGTACTTTATGTTTAGAAAGAGGATTCATTCAGAAAATCACTGTGGAAAGTCTTCCATTGATTGTTTTTAAGTACAATATAAATTGAAATTTAAAGAATATTGAAGAAAAAGAGTTGTTGAATACAACCGACTTATATTTTCCATTAATTCTAGGGTCCTTGTCATTTTATCACATAACCCTTTATTATCACCAAGAGTAACAGAAATAAATTTCACTTTTTTGACTGAAAAAGCTTAATAAAATGTCACAGAATATGAATAGTTTATTATATGATAAAAAGAGAAAAAGCAGTTTAAAAAAGTCAGTTTCAAATGAGTAATGACCAAGTTCTTAAAAACTTAGCAAAGCAAATTGTCCTATAGTACTGTGTATTTTTTTTTTTTTAGCGATTACACTGATCTAAGCCTTTTTCTTATAATTTGACAAGTTTTCTCTTATTTTAACATGAGAACATCTTGTACTTTTAAATATCTATTATTCATTTTTGTTAACAAATCACTGGTGAATTTAGACTGAACAGAACTTAAATCACATTTAGATAAATATGGCATTAAAAATAAATATTTTCAGATAAGAGAGTGTTTTGGGTTGGAATTTTTCCCGAAATAAAATAATGTGATTAAAGAAGTTTGGGCTGCTTATTACTTTAAAAACTGTTTTCACTGCATTATTGTTGATTGAGTACTGTCTATGGCAAACTAGCTGTGAATTGCCTTTTTCATTCAATTAGGGGAAAATTTAAATGTGGTTTGGGTACTAGATAAGCTGAAATCTTACTGAAAGGCAAAGGTGCAGATCATTGACTTAAGAAGACAGGTACTAAACAGTATAATCTTGTTTTGGTCAAAAATATATAAAACCACATATTATGTATAATACACGCCTAACAAAGTTAAGAAACATATTTACTATAGAGTTAACTTACGGTTCCTCTGATGGTGACAATTTTAATTTTTAAGTTTTTTCTTATTTGTATTTTCTAATTTTTATGATGCACATATACTATTTTATTGTAATAAATGGTATTTTAATTGATTGCAAATGGAAATGTTTTCTGGAACATAATACGCCACTTAGCTGTGATTTAGCTTTTTACCAACAATGAAAAAATAAATGCAAAAATCTCAAAAAAAAAAGTGTTTTTATGAGTTTAGCAAATGCATTGGTTTTCATGAATTTATCACTTTTACGAGTAACATTTGGAACAACCCATTTTCATGTGCTCATTTGCAGCGTAGACTTTTAGAAGTTCTATTTTATTATGACATTTTTGTGTGCTGGTTTACATTTTATTCTGTCCTTAAACCTGGTGGTGGATTTGCTTTGTGCATATCGTAAAGCTTGTTGAATGTATTAGAGCATACCAGTACAGTCTGAATATACCTCTACTAGCCTTGAACAAATTCCGAGGGTGGTGGAGTGGTGGGCAGGTAGTGGTGGTGGTATTTACCTACCCGAGCCAGCAGCTTATCATTGACCTGCATTATCTTGAAGTATTGCTTTAAGTACAACTGCGTTGATTGTATTTAACCTGAGGCCAGTTTATCAATGTTCTACATGAGAATTTCCTATCTAGATCAACAGTAATGTATTGATTCAGTGCTAACTCTGTGCTAGGTATTCTTCTAGGTTCTTCGGATGCATCACTGTACAAAACAGACAGACAAAAAGTACTGCCCTCATGGAGTTAACATTCTAGTGAAGGGAGACAGACAATAAAACATCAAACACTTCAGAAAATTGTATGTTCCAAAGCTAAGGGCTTGAGAAAAATAAGTAAAACAGGGCAATGGGATCTGGAGTGTGGGGGGAGGGTGCGATTTTAAAAAGGATGATTGGGATGTACCTCACTGAGGGGACACGTAAACAAAGACTTGAAGGAGGTGAGGAGTGAGCCATAGAGGTGTGGCGAGAAAAATTGCAGACAGAACACAGTCCTTAAGCGAGGAGCATTCCTCATGAGTTATAGGTGCAGCACAGAGGCCAGTGTGGCTGGAGTGCAGTGAGAGTGAAAGGGACAGAGACTCAGATGTGGTCAGGGAGGTAACAGGATTGGTGAGAGGCGGATCCTGTAGACTATTGTAAGGTCTTTGTCTTTTACTCTGAGGGAGATGGAAGCCATTGAAATGAGCAAGGGAATGACATGATCGGACTTAGTTTATCAAGGGGATGGCTCTGGCTGCTGAAAAGAGGCCAAGGCAGAAACAGGGAAATGTGTTCTGGCAGTAATCCACAAAGTTATTGGCAGTGGCTTGGACTAAGGTGGTGGTAGTAGGAGTAGTGAGAAGTGGTCAGATTCTGCAAAGATTATCAAGCTAAAGTCAGCAGAATTAATTGAGGACAGAAAAGCTGAAGTTGGGGTTTGTTTGGGGAATAAAATAAAGAGTGCTTGTTATGAGTGAACTGTCTATTAGCCATTGAATCTAATGCTTATTTCCACCATCAGTACCAGTTATCTGTAAGCACTGACTATGGGGGAAATAAATAGTAGGTAAAAACTGTAGAAAACACTTGTATTCATTCACTGGGTAAATATTTATTGATGCACTAATAGATGCTCAATATTAGTGCTAGAGAAATTGGAGACTGAGTGCTTAGTTTTGAATCCTGGCTTCACCACATATTGGTTACTTAGTCTTAAGATGCCTCAGATTACCATCCGGAAAATAAAGATAATAATATCTACTTTACGGGATGCTGAGAAGATTAAATAGGATAATCACATGCAAAGAATTTAGAACAGCATGTGATCAACACTGTTACGTGTTACTCATTCTCCTTATCAAGGCCTCTCTTTTCCTTGCTAGCATATCCTCTCCCTTAGCCAAACTTAATATAAACAGAAAAGAATACTTGTAAAAAGAAAGGCCACTACATGAGATGATGGGTATGTTCATTTGTTTAACTGTAGTAATCTCTATGTATATGTATTTCAAGGTAAGTATACCACAAGGTCATGTTAGACACCTTAAATATATATTATACAATTAAAATAAAAAGCAAGATCAAAATGCAGATAGCCTAGAACCTCAAGCCAGTTTCTACTGCTATTGTTGATCAACACACTGGCTGGATATCTGTAAGTTGATTTTTCAGATTCATATACACATAAAAATGGATAAAGATTTTTTTTAGAACTCTTAGGACTCCCTGGAGATCAAGAATCTCTTCTGTAGTCACCAGAACCGGGAGAACATTGCCTCATTCAACAATACTGCATATTCCTACTAGTCCTTAATCAGTCATACTCACAGGGGTGTTTTAGTCCAGAACAGAGAGCAGCAGGTCAGACAGGCAGCTTATGTGTCCTACCCCAACTATACTTCTGTTGTCCTTTTCCTCTTTCCAGGCCTAAATTCTGCTCTTTCCTGATTTAAACCCAGTTGAACCTCAAAGCTCAAGTGCTGACCTGTGACCATCTAATCAGATTTGCCCTCATTTATGCCTGATCACCTGCCCCAACTAATGTAGAATCCAAAGCTGGCCTGACTATAAACTGAGACTTTGACTTCTCTTTCAAGAAAATGAAAAGCACATGTGTTTTTTTTCTTTTGAACCAGATTCCTTACCATGATCACTTTCTCAATTTTGCGTTTCTTCCTTCTTTCCTTCCTTCCTTCCTTCCTTCTTTTTTTTCTTTCTTTCTTTTTTTTCTCTCTCTTCTTTCTTTCTTTTCTTTTCTTTCTCTCTCTTCTTCCCTCCCCTCCCCTCCCCTCCCCTCCCCTCCCCTCCCCTTTCCTTTCCTTTCCTTTCTTCGACAGAGTCTTTCTCTCTGTCACCCAAACTGGACTGCAGTGGTGCAATCAGAGCTCACTGCAGCCTCAAACTCTTGGGCTCAAACAATTCTTCTGCCTCAGCCTCCACAGTAGCTGAGACTACAGGTGCAAGACACCACACCTAGCTCTGTGTGTGTGTGTGTCTGTGTGTGTGTGTGTGTGTGTGTGTGTGTAGGAATAGGGTCTCACTCTGTTGTCCAGGCTAGTCTCAAACTCCTAGCCTCAAGTTATCTTCTTGCCTTGACCTCCCAAAGTGCTGTGATTAAAGACTTGAGCCACTAGCTTGGCCTCAATTTTCATACTTTCTTTAGTTATTCTGCAAGGCTTACCTGTGAGGGTTTAGGGTGTTAAGATATAGTGCAATTGTGGTTTGAAAGTGTAAGAGCACTCACAGTCTGTTGAATAATGTCTAGGTTCTTAGTAATAAGGATAATATTATCAATGATAAAGATAATCAATATTTGTTGAGTGCTTACCGTGTACCATACACTGTGCTCATGTGTTAACTCCTTTACATTCACTATTATCTCAATTAATATGGGAAATAGCCTATAAGGAAATTTAATTATTTCCTCCATTTTTTGGGTGATAAAATGAACACTTAGAGTTGCATTAGTCAAAGAGTAAGTGGCAGAACTTAGACCATACTTTTCTGTGCCAAAGTAAGTACTTTTAACTACTGAAGTATATCACAGGACTATGTTGCTTCCTAGTTCTGTTCTCTCCTGCAGCTTTTGTTGTGTGTACAATTTATTATCTCATAGTTATTCTTCAAAACTTGATAAACGTGGGAAGACAAAAAGGCCCCTTTGGAAATGTTCAGCAGTCCCTGCCCTGTGCTTTTAGAAAGTCCTTATATTTGTCCAGATTTCTACAACCTGAGTCTACTTTTACACCTTATCACTTTTGATCATCATAACATTTTTTTGTGGTGATCAAGACAGGGCTTGTTATCCCCTTTTATATAAATAAACCAAGGTTCAAAGAGGTTAAGTGAGCTGCACAAGGTTATACCAGGTTTCCTATTAGTTGGTTCTCTAAAACTTTCAGCTGTAAGTGTTTGAAAATCATTGTTCAAATATATCATTCTTAACACAAATTGTAGAGGCTCATGCAGCAGAGCATCAAATAGCAAGAACAAGGTATTAATAAAGTGTCAAAGATCATCCTCTTTTCTCTTTGTTCTTCACGGGAGAGGTTGTAACCTCAAAGAGGGTATATTAGTTTGCTAGGGCTGTCATACAAAAGTACCACAAACTGGGTGGCTTAAATCCACAGAATCTTATTCTCTCATAGTCTGGAGGCTAGAAGTCAAAGATCAAGGTGTTGGTAGGGCTGGTTTCTCTTGAGGCCTTTCTTGCTGGCTTACCAACGGCTGCCTTTTTGCCTTTTCTGTCTGTGTGTGTGGGTCCTGGTGTCTCTTCTTCATATAAGGACACCAACCATATTGTGTTAAGCCTCATCCATATGAACTCATTTAATCTTTATTTTTATTTTTATTTTTATTTTTTGAGACGGGGTCTCATTCTATTGCCCAGGCTGGAGGGCAGTGGCGCAATCTTGGCTCGCTGCAACCTCTGCCTTCTGGGCTCAAACAATCTTCCCACCTCAGCTCCCCACAGCTGGGATCACAGGTGCATGCCACCACACCTGGCTATTTTTTTTTTGTATTTTTAGTAGAGACAGGGTTTCACTATGTTGCCCAGGCTGATCTCAATCTCCTGGGCTCCAGCAGTCTACCCGCCTTGGCCTCTCAAAGTGCTGGGATTGCAGGAGTGAGCCACTGTGTCCAGCCAAATCTTAATTACCTCTTTAACGATCCTATTTCCGAATATAGTCGCATGTAAGATACTGGGGGTTAGGACTTCAACATATGAAATTTGAGGGACACAATGGTCTATAATGGGGGATTTTTTGTTAACCAAATGCGCCTTCATCTGATGGATCCGAGAACTATAATTAAAGCTTCCAAAATCAGTGTGAAATGCTATATAAAATCAGAGCCATCTCATGAAGATTTAAGCTTGAAACAGTTTTTAAAATGAAAAATCCTAATAAATAGACAAAAACAAGCTTTATCCTATAACCATTACTGGAAGGAAGAAAAAGAAAGAAGGAAATTAATAAGCATCCAGACCAGCTGGGGAGAAATAGTAATTCCAAATCTTCAAAATATACAATATAAATAATAGTAAACAACTTCACAAGTATCCTTGTTAATCTCTGAAGCGAATTAGTGTATGACTACACTGAATATTTCTATGGGGTGCTAATATTTTGAATGACTGCTTATTTGAGGTTATCACATTTAAGAAATTATCCCAAATCATAAACTGGAGTTTAGAATAGATCAGACCAAGGGGGACTGGAAACCATATGTTACTGATTACCAGAAGGAATATGGAATATAGGAGATTTTAGAAGACTGCTACTAAGACCTGTTAGGCTATGCAGATATGAACAGCCTATACCAGGTAGACCTTCAGCAATAGGAACTAGGATTTAGGGTGGATCTAAGGTTCTGTCAAGACTCAGTGATCAGTCATAATGCTAGACTTGGAGGAATGGTGTCAAAACCAAGGCAGAGACTTAGGTACTATGGCAGAAGGCCAGTATCTACTTACAGAAATTAGGTCACATATTAGAATATAATACACAAAAAGCAGTATAGGTCAGCATGGGAACACCAGCAAAGTAGCTTGATTTTGAGCAGGTCACCTACTTACGGGCTTAGGGCTTTCAAGCTTCCTCCTGCCTGGAGGCATAACTGATCTCAGAGTTTGGGGTAGCATTGAATGAAGATTTGAGAGTTAAAAGGCCCAGAAATACTTAGGTACAAAGGACCCCATACACTATTCCTCCCCATAGGGTAGTAGATGTCATAGCCATATGCTCATTTTGTTTTGAATTTAAGTTATCAGATCTAGCAGCAAAATATACCCAAAGTGTTTCTAGAAAAATTTTGTTCTGCTGGTGTCGAATTGACTTATTTTCTTTTACAAGAGTGTATCACTGGCCTGTAATAGAGCTTGTCCTAGCATTGTATTTTCCTTAAGATACCCCTACACAGTCCTGCCATTGTGACTGGTTGTCATTCCACAGTCGGTGCAGTGATTTCATTCAACATCAGCATCCACTCAAATATTAGAGTCTCAACAAATAATATAAATTATGTGCTCACCTTTCCTCAGGACAAATTTAAGGAGAAGAAAGAAGGCAATTAAGAAGCACCTAGATCTCCTGGGGAAAAATTTTTTTAAAGTCGGTTTCTGTGATGTATGTTACCCTGCAGCTAGATTGAAGCAATGCAGTCTTCTCCCTGAGGCTTCTCTTGTACACCACCTGGAAGTGTCAGTTGGTACAGATTGTAGCAGACTGTCTGCTTAAAGGCATTGACCACATGGAGCCTGTGACATCTGTGGTTTTGGTCTTAAATGACTGTGTACTTGATTCTAGTTCTGAGATATGTATTTATCCAGTGTGGGATTTGAAAGGTACTTAAAAAGTTATACAAAACATTAGCAAAGTAAACTGAATCTCTATGCTTGCATTTATTGAATATTACATTTAGTTAGTGTTTTAAAAATATATCAAAATTAACAATATAGAACTTAATTGGATTTCTTATTCAGTATTTGAATAGGAGAGCTAAGAAAAGACAGAGCATAAAGGGCCATTCAGACATTATTATGTCCAGTGATATCGGTTGAATTGTGTTACCCAAAAAGATATATTATATCCTAGTCCCCAGTACCTGTGAATGTGACCTTATTTAGAAATAGACCTTTGCAGATGCAGTCAGATAAGTTCATATTGGATAAGGGTGGATCCTAATCTGACTAGTGTCTTCATAAGAAGGGGACAATTTAAATAGAGGCAGACACAGAGGGAAGATGGCAGAGATTCTCTGCCTTGGAGCTATGCTGCCACAAGCCAAGAAAAGCCTGGGGCTAACAGAAGTTGGAAGAAGGATCCACCCCCATAGGCTTTGAAAAGAGCAAAGTGATATATATACATACATATATAAGTCTATATGCATAAAGTGATATATGCATATATATATATATACACACACACACACACATACATACATATACATATATGTATGTATATAGCAGCCCTAGGGAACTAACACACCTAGTTTCATATCTCTTGTCAGTATTGTACTTAAATAGGGTCAGTTAGATTCTAGAGCATGCCAGGTGATATGATTTTGCTGTATCTCCACCCAAGTCTCATCTTGAATTGTAGTTCCCATAATTTCCAATTGTCTTGTGGGAGGGACCCTCTGGGAGATAATTGAATCATGGGGATGGCTCCCCTATACTGTTCTCACGGTAATGAATAAATCTCATGAGCTCTGATGGTTTTATAAGGGGCTTCACCTTTCACTTGGCTTTCATTCTCTTTTGCCTGCTACCCATGTAAGACATGACCTTCACCTTCCGCCAAGATGGTGAGACCTCCCTGGTCAAGTGGAACTGTGGGTCCATTAAACCTCTTTTTCTTTATAAATTACCCAGTCTTGGGTATGTCTTTATCAGCAGCATGAAAATGGACTAATACACCAGGGAACTTTTATGATCTTTGGCTACTGGTGAGTTCTAGGGTTTGATTTCTGGGAGGGGTGATGCCAGAGACCTAAGCTACCACATAAAATCTCTTTTCAGGAAAGCTGTGCTTGAATAACTCAGTGAAACTACTAATGTTTTCTGTGTGAATGACTGGATTTTCAGAGCTGCTGGACGTGTGTGTGTGTGTGTGTGTGTGTGTGTGTGTGTGTGTGTTTATGTGTATCTCAGAAACATTTAAAGTGTTGAAAGAGGTAAGTCAGACTCTTCAATCATTCTGGTTATGTTCATTATTAACTGCAATGAAATGAATATTTGTGTCCCTCCTCCCAAATTCTTATATTAAAACCCTAATACCAATATGATAATATTTGGAATTGGGTCCTTTTGGGAGGAAATTACATCATAAGGATGGAGACCCATGAATGGGATTAGCATCCTTATAAAAAGAAGAGAGACACTGGGCCTCTCTCCCTCTCTGCTCTCCCCCATGTGAGAAGATAGCGAGAAGACAGCTGTTTGTAAACTAGGAAGTGAGCCCTCAATGGAACTGACAGTGCCAGCACCTTGATCTTATACTTCCCAGCCTCTAGAACTGTGAGAAATAAATGTTGCTTAACTCACTTGGTCTCTGGTACTAGAGTGGGTGAGTTAATTTTTAGCTCAGTGAGTTAATTTTTAGTTCAGATTAAACATTAACAGAACTAAAACACTAGCAGATTCAAAATGTATGAATAGTGGTACATGTGGAATTAGTCAGATGGTTTGCTTTTTAGCCAGGTTTCAAATTATTTTGTGGCAATCTAGGTCATCTCTTTCCCCCAGCAAGGTTTTTAGTCTATAAACTGTTACGTATTCTAGTATAGATTCTGTTTAAATCTTAGTAGCAAACATCATTTTTATCCACGATATATTTATTAGGATGATGATATCAGTGATGAATTCTTCACCATTCTTTTAGAGAGGTCAGATATGGGAATATTTATAATGGCACTAGAGATAAACAGTTGAGGAGCTTGAGTTACAAATGGTAAGACCACTTAGGATGGTAGTAGGGAACAAGGTAGTTAATCTCATAATTCTATTTTCTGGCAGACACAAAGAGACAGAAATACAACGCCTTATCCTACGGAAACATTGTCTTCTTGCCATATCCTGACTTTCAGCGTTATGCTCTGAAATAGCAACAGTGTTTTGGCGTAGGACATATACAAGGCTTAAAAAATTTTCTTTTTGGCCATTTCCATTGCTCTCCTTCTATGGCCATCACTGCTCATGACACCAGATGTTCCCACAGATCCACACAGGTGAGCAGTTCACTTGGTCAGAAATTATAATGGGTTGGAACTTTCAGAAAGTCAAAGACTGAGAATTTGTTGGAAATTTACAGGAAGGTACCATAATTAGTCATGGAAATTATGCAAGTTGCAAGTAGCACATTCACATTCATTTGTGTAGGGAATCAATTTATCCAGTAAATACACTTAGGAATGGAAGTAGATAATTTATCAGGATTTTGCAGAAATAAGTAAAAACTTTATGTGTTTTTGGATGCCTGCAAATCTGATGCCCAGTGTTCCCAGATATAGATATTTCCTGTGCAGCATTATTGATAATTGGATAACAAAACCTGTATTTTCAAGCTGCAATGGCAGAGTCATATTAGTAGTTGTTGTTACAATATGAGTATTTCCTCATTTTTTTTCTTACTTAAAATATTACTGAAATAACCAAGTCTTGTTAGAGAAGACATGAGCTTTTGTGATCTATATTTAAGGGGAAGTAAAAACCAGGTGAGTGGGGACAGTCAGAAGCCCAGAAGTGGGTATGAGATTATTTAAACTCTCTGAAAGCAAGAGACACGTAGTGGAAGTGGGGCAAGAAATTCAGTGTACAACGTTTGACAATATCTGTAAATAATAGAATACATTCTCTTTCTCTAGTTATTATTTAAAGCCAGCTGGTAGACAGGAGCTATAAAAACAACTGACCAGGACAATTTTTTTTCCTACTTCTAAAAATTTATCAACCATTTTTAATGCCAACATCTAGAATCTCAGTGAGTATATACAAATATTACTTACTGAACGAACACACACACACACACACACACACACCTTTTAGTCTCCAGCCTTTCATTTTACTTAATTAAAAATACTATGCTAAGGGTTGGCATATATTTGCTCACTGAGGAAATGGATAAATAGGCCAGAGATATCAGCCACAGTTAAGATTGGTGTTAAGTCCAATTTTGCCTGTGATGAGATCAACCAATTTAGGCTTGTTCTACAATGATAAAGTAGTAGACTTGGAAAGGACCAAATAAATAATCAGTCTTAGCCCTTTCCTTTTACATTTTCATTACCTCTTTCAACAAGTTATTGAATACTTACTATGTGCTGGGTTCAATTATAGATGTTAGAGTATACAATGGTGAATAAAATATAGTCTCTGTCCTCAAAAGTCTCAGTCCAGGGACTTGATAATCAAACTTGAATATGTATACAAGTCAGCTGAAATCCTGTTAAAATATAGGATCTAATTAAGTAGGTTTAGGGTGGGGCCTGAGATTCTGCATTTCTAATAAGCTCCTAGGTGATGCCCATACTGGTGGTCCATGGACCACACTTTAGGAAGCAAGGATTGATATGGTAAGCATATGACAAAGCAAGTTTAAAGTGGCCAAATGAGCTGTCCGATATCACACGACAAACACACGAAAAAGCCCAGATTCCTGGCTCTTAGTCTAGTGCCCCTTTAGTTCATATTGCTTTGAGCATCAGAGTTTAATTATCATTTGGCTTAGGTGTCACCCACACATTTGAAGTGCTAATAATTACTGAACTTAAATGCTACTAATTCAATGGTAGAAGATGCAAATTTCTGTTTACACTAGAGGATGTATGATTGGAAAGGACCTTCCACAGAAATCCTAGCGCTCAGGGGAAAGATACCCAAATCCAAGAAGGATCCACACTGTGGCTAAACACAATCCATTACTGCATTTATTTGTTTGTACAAGAAACATTTATTAACAATCTACTCTATGCATAGACAAGAATCCCTACCCATAATGCATTGTACAGTCCTAAGAGCATAAGGAGATGCCCCATTTGTCCTTTTAGCTAAATATCACTGCTATAATAGATATGGGAGATAAAATACATTGTCTGAGTTCTCTCTTTAAGGAATTTGAGAAGTGTTGTGAAAAGAAGATTTTTATTTTTATTTTTGAGATGGAGTCTGTCTCTGTTGCTCAGATTGGAGTGCCATGGCATGATCTCGGCTCACTGCACACTCTACCTCCTGAGTTCAAGTGATTCTTGCACCTAAGCCTCCCAAGTAGCTGGGATTACAGATGCCTGCCACCATTCTCACCTAATTTTTTTTTTTTTTTGTATTTTTAGTAGAGATGGGGTTTCACCATGTTGGTCAGGCTGGTCTTGAACTCCTGACCTCAAGAGATCTGCCTGCTTTGGCCTCCCAAAGTACTGGGATTACAGGCATGAGCCACCACACCTGGCCCAACTTAACTTTTTTTTAACATAATTTCCGAGAATAATTCCTACATATGAACAAGAATATGATCTTGTGATATAAACTATTGATAAGTGCTAGAGGAATTCAGTTGTAGAAAGTTAAGTATAAGCTAAGACTAGTCAAAAGTCTTTTTTTTTTTTTTTTTTGAGACAGAGTCTCACTGTTTACTGGGCTGGAGTGCAGTGGTGTGATCTCAGCTCACTGCAGTCTTCGTCTCCCAGGTTCAAGCAATTCTCCTGCCTCACCCTCCTGAGTAGCTAGGATTACAGATGACTGCCACCACACCGAACTAGTTTTTTTTTTTTTTTTTTTTTTTTTTTTTGAGACGGAGTTTCGCTCTTGTTACCCAGGCTGGAGTGCAATGGTGCGATCTCGGCTCACCGCAACCTCCGCCTCCTGGGGTCAGGCAATTCTCCTGCCTCAGCCTCCTGAGTAGCTGGGATTACAGGCACATGCCACCATGCCCAGCTAATATTTTGCACTTTTAGTAGAGACGGGGTTTCACCATGTTGACCAGGATGGTCTCGATCTCTCGACCTCGTGATCCACCCGCCTCGGCCTCCCAAAGTGCTGGGATTACAGGCTTGAGCCACCGCGCCCGGCTAGTTTTTATATATACATAGTTTTAATAGAGATGGGGTTTCACCATGTTGGCCAGGTTGGTCTCAAACTCCTGACCTCAAGTGATCCACCCACCGCAGCCTCCTAAAGTGCTGGGATTACAGGTGTGAGCCACTGTGCCCAGTTAGAAGTCTAGATAAAGTACATGACAAGTCAGCTGAAGTATAAAGGAATTGGGGTACAGAGTTGACTATGAGAAGTTTAGGTGATAGTAGTTGATTAACCTGAATGTGGAGAATGTTGGAGTGTGGAGGACCTAATGTTATAGAAACTGTTACATAGATATAGGATGAACATCTCTAAGACACGTTCCCTATACACACACAATGTAAATGTATAGCAAAGATTTTTATCTTGTTCTGACTTCTTGGATGAATATCTTTTTTTTCAATGATATTCAGTTTACTATTGAAAAGACCAAAAAAAAAAAAAAAAAAGAGAGAAAAAAGAAAACCTAGAATCACCCTAATTTTCTGCTTTACAATTTGCTATTTAATTTTGTGTTTCTTTGGCCACCAGTGAGTATGTGTTCTTCCTTTCATTCTTCTCAGTAAACTGCTTGAGAGAGAGGGTATGTATCATGCTTTCTTTGTGTCTCGCCTGATTACTAAATGATCCTGGAATAGGCTAGATGGGAGGCAGTTCAGCACAAGAATGAAAGGTGTCAATTTTGTGTGGTTTAACACAAATCCCAGCTCTGTTACATACCAGCTTAAAGTTATTTCTTACCTCTAAGCCTCAGTTCCTCATTCATAAAATGGGCATATTAGTAATCAATGTCATTGCAGGACTGTTGTGAAGCTTAACTGGGATAACATAACTATCATTCAGTTAAGATTATCGCTCAACTCATTTAGTTAGTAATTCAGACTTACCCAACATTAAGATGTAGCAAGTAATATAAACTATATTGGAACTTAAAAGCTATTTCTATGTTTTGTTGACTGCAAGGAGTGTGGCCTTAAGCAAGCTCTCTAATGTCCACTTATCTGGCATTTTTGGCAATACAATCTTTGACATGCACAGCAGTTATCAACACTGTCATGTAACACAGTAGAAGACAGTGGCAGCTATCCACTGCTTCTTAGATTTATAAACTCCTTAGAGAATAAATGCATTTAACATTCTGTACCTTATTTCTACAGTATGTCTAAAGTTACTACTAAACACCTAATGATGGAAAGATAATCAACATAGATTTACATTTTATTGTGACATTTTTCCACATAAATCTTGGGAAATTTCCATTTAACATATATTTGGCCTATGAATGGCTTAGAAGATTACAAGAGGAGTGAGAAAGGATAAATCACTTGGCTAAATATAAATTGAGGCAAAAATAACCCCTCGATAATAGTTGATGTCTTCTTAAATTCCTGAATGCAGTTTTCTGAATTTATTGTGAACATGTCTTTTTTTTTTTTTCTTTTTTTGAGTTGGAGTCTTGGTCTGTCACCTAGGCTGGAGTGTAATGGCCCTATTTTGGCTTAATGCAACCTCTGCCTCCTGGGATCAAGCGATTCTCTTTCCTCAGCCTCTTGAGTAGCTGGGATTACAGATGCCTGCTATCATGCCTGGCTAATTTTTGTATTTTTGGTAGAGATGAGGTTTCACCAAGTTGGCCAGGCTGGTCTCAAACCCCTGATTTTTGGTGATCTGCCTGCCTCTGCTTCCTGAAGTACTGGGATTACAGGCATGGGCCACTGTGCTTAGCCCACATTGTCTTTTTTTATTTTCCACTCAGAGTTTCTATTTTCTTTTGAACATGCTTTTTCTTTACTTTTTTTTTTTTTTTTTGAGACAGAATTTTACTCTGTTGCTCAGGCTGGAGTGCAGTAGCAAGATCGTAATTCACTGTGACCTTGAGCTGGGCTCAAGTTATCCTCTCGCTTCAGCTTCTGGAGTAGCTGGGACCACAGACTCATGCCATCATGCCCAGCTAATTTTTTTTTTAAATTGCTATTCTTTATAGAGAAGAGGTCTCTATGTGTTGTGCAGGCTGGTCTTGAACTCCTGGCCTCAAGCGATCCTCCCAGTTTGGTTTTCCAAAGTGCTGGGCTTACAGGTGTGAGACACCATGCCCAGCCTGAACATGCATTTTTTTTTTAAACCTTTCTGACCAGCTCCTGATTTATTAGCATGTGTTGAAATTCAGTTTTATGCCATCTAAAGTTGCTACTTAGAAGATACTCTTTGGGAATCAGTGTAATGAGCCCTTTGCACAATGTGGAATGTATGTTCTTGTTTGTGTACAGACTGTGCTGTCATATATGACACAACCCATTTCATTTCTTCATATATTCCTCTGCTTCAGAGGTTACTGCCTAGCTACACCTCAGTGCATTTCCTTACTCTCGGCGTATGAGATAGAGTTAGAAATCCCTTGGGTCCTTCCACCCTTTATTTGATTCCTTTAACTCTTGGCAGCTCCAATTCTGTCTCTGGCAGCTGTTGGGGAAACCTCTTGTTTAACCTTCCCTGACAGGCCCCGAGATAATTCTGGGAAGCTTTACTAACTTGCCCTTCTAGCCCCTTTGTGCTTCCTTTCTTTTGCAGATGTTTTGCTGTGCTTTTCATAACCATAAATGTATTTCAGATGAACCACTGTAGTTTACAGTTGTTTCAGCTTTTCTCATACTAAGGTTCCAAACAAATTTTAACAGCTGCTAAGGAGGCTGGCAAAAAGCCTTGATTGCTAATTCTGTGCTAAACTGCTTTTCACAATGGGACATTCTATAATATTTGATACAGTCTCTAAAGCAAATGATTTCTATCTTATATTATTACTGTTTGTATCATACTCATTCCCAGCTTTGAAAAGATTCCAAGTCTGTGCTTTTCAAAATGGGCTTGATTTTATTTAAAACTTTATAGAAAAGTTGGGGGTTCCCAATGTAACAGGGAAGTTGTGATGGAGAAACAGGTAAGAGCCATATCAGTAGGGTCAAGTGAATTAACACACAAATGTAGTAAACTGTACCTTCTGGAAACATTACCTCTATAAAGGTGAATATTTGTTCTCTTGGCTATACTTTGTAAATAGGTGGAAGGGAAGCTGCTTGGTAAAATTGGAGCAGAGAGAGTCAGAGGTCCTTAGTGTATTTCAAAGTATGCTGGGGTCAGGGGAGCTGCTTGGCAGTCTGGCGTGAAGGGAAGGTGCACTCAGAATCTCACAAATAAATCCATACTGCAATGAATCCCCTACCAGATTATAAAGCACGTGTCATATGTGTAACAGGGTGATGCTGTATTAATGAGGACGTCATTGAAAACAGAATTTGATCTGTAACTGCTAAAAGTTGCTTCAAAAGCCATATCTGATCTGTTGTATCTCCAAATTATTTCACAATTAGTTATGAAACAATTTTTAAACAATCTAAGAGAACAATGAATGGGGCTGTATTTTTCTTTTTTCTTTCTTTTTTTTTTCTTTTCAATTGAGGCAGAGTGTCACTCTGTTGCCCAAGATGGAGTGCAGTAGTACAATCTCAGCTCACCACAACCTCTGCCTCCCAGGTTCAAGCTATTCTCCTACCTCATCCTCCTGAGTGGCTGTGATTACAGGCGCCCACCACCACGCCTGACTGATTTTTGTATTTTTAGTAGAGACAGGGTTTCACTATGTTGGCCAGGCTGGTCTCGAACTCCTGACCTCAGGACATCCACCTGCCTCGACCTCCCAAAGTGCTGGGATGAAAGGTGTGAGCCACTGTGCCTGGCCTTTTCCTCTGTTTTATGACTCAATTTGTCGACTAAGTTTTGATAGTGGATTTCTTATTATAAAGATACTTGATAATGAATAATAACATTCTAGCCTGGGCAACATGGCGAAAACTGTCTTTACAAAAAATACAAAAATTAGCCCGGTGTGGTGGTGTCCACCTGTAGTTGCAGCTACTCAAGAGGCCGAAGTGGGAGGATCACCTGAGCCAGGGAAAGTCGAGGCTGTAGTGAACTGTGATCAAATCACTGCATTCCAGCCTGGGTGACAGAGTGAGACCTTGTCTCAAAAAAATAAAATAAATAAATAATAACATTAATAAATAGAACAATTTCTGGAAAAAAACCGACATGGAATCTAAATATATTTTTGTTTGTTCTCATCAGTTATTTTTACTCTTTAGCACAGTCAGTTCTTTTGCATATATTTCTCATTTGTAAAAAAATAATAAAATAGAAATGAAAAAATAGTCCAATAATCTGATAAATGCCAACTCTTATTTAATAGTGAAATATTAGAGCATGAATTTCCAAACATATTGCTATTAATGTACTCATTCCATATGAGTACATGAATGTGATCATTAAAATAAAGGGTTTTATACTCAAATAAGTTTGACAAATGCTGAGTTAAACAAGATTTTTTATTTTTTATTTTTAAGACAACTTTTTCATTGCATTGGTGCAGTCAAAGCTCACTGTAGTCTCAACCTCTTGGACTCAAGTGATTCTCCTGCCCTAGCTTCCTAAGCCGCTGGAAGCACAGCCATGTACCACCGCGCTTAGAGAATTTTTTAATTTTTTTTTTAGAGATGGGGTTTTGCTATGTTGCCCAGGCTGGTCTTGAGCTTCTGGCTGCAAGCAGTCTTCCTGCACCAGCCTCCCAAAGTAGAGATTACAGGCATGAGCCAGCAGACTTGGCCAAGATTTCCTTTTAATGCAAGACTTTTCAGAAGCTTTAATATGTTAATACTCACTGGGACTGTCTAAGGGGAATATATAACTTGGTGGTATCACAGAAGTATTTGACCACAGAATTTTTTTTTTAGAGCATCCCCAGTAAGCAGGGCTCTGAGGAATATGCCTCGGCAAATACTGACCTAACATTCAACCAGGTGTGAGACAGTATGCACCAAACTTCTGCCAGCAGTTACTCTTGTGTAAGTCACTGCAGATAGGTGTCATGTTAGTGAAATGGCTAGACTTCACTGTGCATGTGAATAAGCTGGAGGTTTCTGTCAAAATGCAGATTCCTAGGTGCTACTCTAATTCAGCAGATATGACTTGAATTCCAAGACTCTACATTTTAATGCATCAAGTGAGGTTTCTGATATAAGTATCTATAGTTTATACTTTGAAAAATACCAAGTTAGAAAGTTTGGGTCATTGATAAATCATAAAAGATGAAATGTAATTAATTCATATAAATTTGAACATACAAGTTTAATAAGACTGACGTGACATGTTGAAACTGGGGCATTCTGAAAGTTTATAGGCTGGGCACAGTGGCTTATGCATGTAATCCCAGCACTTCGGGAGACTGAGGCGGGAGAATCACTCTAGCCCAGGAATTCAAGGCTGCAGTGAACTTTGATGGTGCCACTGCACTCCATCCTGGTTGACAGAGTGAGACTCTGTCTCTAAAAATGAAATTAAATAAAAATTTAAAAAGGAAAGTTTATTGATGAAAGGGAAATTAGGTTTGGATAAAACTTCACATTTATTTAACTTATACATCAGTCGTCTTCAATACTCAAGTGCTGAGGTGCCATGCTTGGATTCATTGACCCACTGTCATCATAAAATATTCATATAGTCTGCATGTTTGCTCGTATGTCATGTAACTGAAAGCAACAAAGATGCCCCTTTCCTTGATGAACCTCAATTTGCACTTCTTCTGGCAATGATTGTAGTTCTTGGCATATAGCATATTTTCTGCTTCATGTTTTTGCTCTTGCATGAGCTCCCTGGCTAGTCCCCTTGTCTGAAATATCTCTTTTGTTTTTTCGTTCTCTGTTGCGTGTGAATATGTATCGGTGGTTTGAAATAGGTATAACATATTCATTTAGTTAAATCAGTGATGATTGAGGCTGGTGAAATATATGTGGGTGTGTAGTTGTTGGAGCAGGAATAATATTTGTTAGCTTGAAACAGGTACCAGGTAGCCTAAAATTCCAAGGCAAGCGCACAAAGACTCAGGTGATCCAAAAAGCTTTAGAAATATAGAAACTCAGGAAGGCATTATTATGAAGAAGAGAAGCAGTTTAAATTGTACTCTGTTTGCAAAATATAATTTTCACCTCATTGAATTTTGCTGATAATTAAATCAGGTTTGGTTGTTTGTTAATAATAATTTCATTCCTTTTTGACTAATTTTCTCACCTATATGGATCTGTTTCTGCTATAGCACTTTACTATGCATTAATAATGATTACTGGTTACTGATTGAGTGGGGTGGTTCTTGCTACAGGTAGATATACATCTTCAGATAGCATTCTAAGCACTTATTTTTAATTATTCTGAAAATAAAAACAAATACTTAATCCTGTCTGTTTCTTTAAAATATTCAGCTAAAAGAAGCAGCATATCTTGCCAGGTCCCTCATTCACACTCGACACCTCACTTTTTGTCAAATTGCCAAGTATCTGCCGCGGTTGACATGTGGTAGATGCATTGTGATTGTAATGTTTGGTAATGGAGAAGAATTCTATTCAAGTTTTTTAGAGTGTTAGACTTCTCTACCTTCTAGTATGAGACGTGCTTCCAGCGAAAAGAAAACAAAGGATGTTGCATTTAGTTATGATTCATGAATGTCAGGATTTAAGTGTTGTAGAACTTTGTGGAAGCGGAAGGAGTAGTGAGAAACAGGAAGCTGGGCTGCCATAAGCACATACATAACAAGTAATTAATTGACTACAGACGTGAGGGAACCTACAGAGAACATTAGAAAACACTATTGTACATGAAATGCATTAACGTTAATTTTGTGAACAGCTGGATGGCTGAATGTTTGATAACGAAGCAAGTCATTTTAATTCGATATAAGCTTCAGCTTTTAATTGAATTTATAAGAACATGGGAAAAATTAACAGGCAGCTTCTGGCAATTCAAAAACATTATTTTGGCTCAGAGTCTAAGCTTCTCTCTAAATTTGGGAAATTTGGCCCTGGATAAAGATGGAGCAAAGAAAAATCATGCTATAATACCAAGAACAGCAGATTGATGTCTCTGATTTCAAATAAATGCAGATTGTCATTGTTTGTCAGAAAGATAACTATTCCTTTGGACATAATCCTATCTTATAGTGACTAACAGGTCAGCTCTAATTATTAGATGGTTGGTTGAAACAGATAGGTGACTTTTTCCTCTGTGAAAAGGCAAGAATATCATGTAGAATAATTTTTCAAATACTTTCAAAGTAGAGCAGTGTATGAGGCCAGAGATGAATCTTCTTTGTTAATAGACCCCAGAAGAACTGGGCAAGAAACTTTTTTTTTTCTTTAATAATAGGACCCTGTGTCTTTTGACTAGGTCTGGCTAAGACTTATGTGTTCAAAATTGCTGCTTCCTACAAGAAATATAAAGGATCATCAGTTTTCTTTTCCTAAGAAGGGTGCCCTGAGCCATCACATTTGTATCCCAATAACCTCAATGTATAATCTAACCTGTCACTGTTTTGCATCCTCAGATGAAATGCTTTATCATCTTACTCTATCATTTGGTAGAACAATGCAAGGCAAAAGAAACTATTCCATGGTAGAAGATATGAATCATATTCTGGAATGGGGGTGTCTAACTATGAAGTGCAGTTTTTCTTCCTCCGGCAGAGGTGATGGATCTGTCTCTCTTTTTTCTTATAAACGAACAGATTCAATTGTTTTCTTCTAGGTCCCAAATCCCATCAAGCGGAAAGTTTACTTTTTCAAAAACTGTTGGGGCAGATTTTCTCAAATAAGTAAAACTCCAGGTCAAAAGTCAACTACTTCAAGGATTTTTCCCTCATTATGTTTATCTCAGTTGATTTCTCCCTTTGTTTGTACTCTGGCATTTTATATACAATTGTTCTTCTCTTTTACATGTATCTATCCTAGATCTCATTCTAAATAATACGCTTACGTAGAGCAGTAATTCTCTGTCTTATTTTTATGTTTTGCATCTTCCATAGTGTCTGGAAAACTGCTATGTGCATAATAGATGCTTGATAGAAGTGATTAGCATAACATGTTCATAAATGTTCGTGGGTAGGCCCTGTATTGGCAAAGTGTGTTTAAACAACTAGTTATTTTTTGTTTAATAAAAAGCATGAGAGTCTTTTTTGCTGCTTTTCCCTGGGAGAGACATTGTATAGGAACTCTGGAACTTGTACAACTTGGTATTTTTATTATGTAAATCATAGGTTTTAATTGGTGGATTGACACATGGAGATAATAATTCATTTTTAAGCAACTTTGAAAATGCAGCAATGAAGGCTTCAAACCTTAGAAGTATTATATTTTTAAGAGATCAAGTCCAAAATGTGGTAAATAATCTATAACTAAGAGGTTATGACCAAGCTTGGTGCAGAATTTTCAGATAATTGGTGATGGTATCTCCTGATGCAAGTTAAGGGCTATGATAATTGCTTTGGTTGACTGGGGTTGGCAGTACAGAGCAGAGAAGGATATAGAAATACACAGCTGCTATGTAAGCCCAAGAATGAAGAAATTTTGGAAGATACAGTCAGCTTCTGATTATCTATGTATAGATAATTCACACCCCGTGATGTATTTTAAATTTCATCACTGGCTAGCTTTCCCTTGTTACCTAGTCTCACCTTTCCCTCTAACTATTTTGGAAACTTCCACTTAGTTGGTTATCTAGATTAAACAAAATGTAACCAGGAAGGTAAATTTTTGAAGGAAATAACTACATAGAATAAAAAACAAAACACACAGCTTTGCTATAGTAGATGCTAGGATGTGGGTGAATGTGGTCATGTAGAACTGTTAAAGCATTGTGAAAATTGCTCTCCCAACAAAGATTTATTTTATTTTATTTTTTTAAGATGGTGTTTCACCATAATGACCAGGCTGGTCTTGAACTCCTGACCTCAGGTGATCCACCCACCTCGGCCTCCCAAAGTGCTAGGATTACAGGCGTGAGCCACCGCGCCCGGCCAACAAAGATTTTTAAAACAATCCTATTTGCATCAGTCTGCAGTGCTCAGTTGGTCGAACCAATTGGTAATTCTTTGTGAAGAATATTGAATGTTGTTTACTGTTACTACAGATATTAATAAGACAGAATTTGGACCTGCTGGGACATTATATATTTTCAATGTATTTAATCTGTTTCTGAGCAATGTGTAGAAAAAAGATCTTCAAAATTAATACAGCAATACTGAGAGATTAAAAGTTCCTGAAAGTGTGTGTTAGTGACTTCTCTATTGTGGGCTCTCTGCAGAATTCACACAAAGTAGAGGGAAAGATAACCTCATGGGAAGTTTAACATGCAATGGCTGAGGAGAGTGATACTGACTGTAACCCCCTCCACAAACACATGTATCCATATTTTCCTATAGTACAGTTTTAATGGAGTATCCTTGAAACATAGGTTATCCGACAAAACATTTGTTTTGAGCTAGACAACTTAGAATTGTGCCTTATTAGAACTATTTTTTTCTTATATTTGTCAATCCTTGTTGTGTATTTGTCTTGTCTCTATAATTAGAATATAGGCAGGTTAAGGACTGAGACCACAGCTCACTTATCTTTTGCATTCCCTTTAGGCTGTGCAGAGTGGTTGGCACACAGTAGGTACTTGATAAATGTTGTTTGCCTGAATAAATAGCCTGATGGATCAGTTTTATTTATGTGCATCCGTGTCTATTTCATTCAAGACAGATAGTTGTCTAAATGAAATCAGGAGACAGAGGCTTCTATGGTCCACATTAAGATTTGTCACCCTCAATACGAAGGAATTCCTCTACTATGTGACTTCAACACCATTTCTCTTTTCTCTTATACTGCATTTTAGATATATATGGATGTATATATGTATATATGTATGTGACTTTAACCTTCTTTTTTTAGGACTTATTTCTTTTATTATGTTTGTGCTTCACCATCAAATAAAAAAATTTAGGTTTTTAAGGGACATCCTCCAAGTTCTCCTTAAATTTCTAAGCTAGGTTACCAATACTGCATGCGTTGCTATCATAAAGTAGCAATTTTATTTTAAAATATCTATATCTACCTATCTCCCTACCTACCTATATATATATATTTTTAGAGACAGTGTCTTGCTATGTTGCCAAGGCTGCACTATCATGGTGTGATAATAGCATACTGCAGTTTTGATCTCCTGGACTCATGCAATCCTTCCACCTTAGCCTCCCAAGTAGATGGAACTACAGATGTGCACCATCATGCATGGGGAATTTTCTTTTTTTTTTTCTTGAGATGGAGTTTCACTCTTGTTGCCCAGGGTGGATTGCAGTAGCAGGATCTCGACTCACTGCAACCTCTGCCTCCCGGTTTCAAGCGATTCTCCTGCCTCAGGCCCCCGAGTAGCTGGGATTACAGGTGCCCATCACCATACTCAGATAATTTTTTTTTTTTTTTTTAAGTAGAGATGGGGTTTCTCCATGTTGATCAGGCTGTTCTCAAACTCCTGACCTCAGGTCATCCACCTGCGTCGGCCTCCCAAAGTGCTGGGATTACGGGCATGAGCCACCATGTCTGACCTCTTAATTTTTTAAATATATATAGAGACATGGCCTTGCTGTTTTTCCCAGGCTGTATGTTTTTTGTTTTTTGTTTTTTGGTAAGTGTCTTTAAATATTTTAGTAGCCTGTTGAATGTGTAATTTAATGAACGTGTGGAGCTTGAACTTGACTTGTAAACATTAGAACAAAGTTCATGGAAATATCTGGCTATTCTACCTTCTAGAAATCCAAGTGCTAAGTATACTTTTTCCTCTTTCCTAATTTGAGTAGAAGAAAGGATATCTTTACTGTTTCTGGTAGTTCCATGAAGGCAGAGACTATGGTTGTCATCTCAGTTCTCCAGAATAGTGTTTGAAACATCACAGATGATAAATGAGTATTTTTACAAGGAATGAATGTAAATAAAGCCAATATGACCAAATAGCCCCACTGACCTTCTAGCTGTTCCTCCAATCTGCCAAATAACTTCCCCCCTCAAGGCCTTTACACTTGCTGTTTCCTCTGTTCTGAATGTTCTAGATACCCATAGGATTAATTCCATCATTTTATTCAGATCTATGTTAAAATGTTACTTCTTTGGATACATTTCCCTTCTACAATCTGTTAAAATAGTCTCCACCTCTCCCACCCTAATTAATCTTATCCAGCCTCACTGTTTCTTCTTAGCACATATTACTGTATTTCATTATACATTGTATACTTGATGTTGTATCTTTCTTTCCCCTAGAAAGAGGGGAGAATAAGATGTGTGATATGTAAGTTCAGAGACTGTATAACATCAGGGTTTTATCAGGAAACAGAAATCATTTTAGATAGTTCAAATAAAGAGACTTTAAAGGATTATTTACAGTGGTAAGTTTGGGCAGGGTTAAGGAAGTAAGTTATATTGAAACTAGACTTGATAGGGAGAGAGGAAGATAGATTGTTACTAAAGCCCAGTGAGAGCTGGGTCTGGGAAAGAGGGATTGCCTGAAACAAGATGTCTTGCTAGAAGGACTCTACTGCTGTATGAGAAAGACATGGCGCTGGCAGTAAGGAGGAGCAGAGGAAGAAATGGCTGACTCTTCTCATTTATGCCATTCTCCTACCGATGGCTTTTGTTGTGAAAACCCAGGGAGAAAGCGGTTGGCAAGGAGCCCAGGTGAACCAGTTCTTGGGGGTCATCTTCCTGGGGAACAGTGGACAGAGGAGAGAGAGTGAATCTTGAGAAGAAAACAATAAAAACCCCAATGTATTGTTTGGCTATGGCTGTATCTTTCATGCCCAGACCAGTACCTAGCACAGTGCAAGTCCTCAATAAATATTTGTTAAATAAAATAACCAATGACCATCATTTGTTAGAGCAAAGGAACATTGATCCAGGATATCATCATACAGGATCTCTGATCTTATTTGGGGGAGGGGAGGGGATAGTAGTTGTCCAAGGCATATATTTGGAGAAATTCATAGATTACAAGTACCCTAAAGAGGAGAATTGATGCCTTTTATTATTTCAATCCAGTAATCACTTATTTGTAATTTATGTGTTATATCTTAGTAGTCAAAGATCTTGGGAGAAATTTTCCAGTAAGAAATTTTGGTGACTGCTTGTTTTTTTTTCAGCGCAAAAGGTACTAGAAGATAGTTACTAGATTGCTTTATTATAACACAAAGTAAGTAATAAGTGTTTAATGACATCACTCATTAATTAGCTTTAACTCCCACCTTGATTATAGGGATTCATGAGGATGAACAGCACAGATAAGGGATTGAAGTATATCCGTGATCTCAAGTCTAAGTCAGATATGTACCTGTTATTCCTTCACTCTGCTTTATTTCAAAAAACACTTTGGCATCAATGTGGATAATGGACTAGAAAAGGGTGTTATTCACTGATACAGGAAAACTAGGAGATTTCTTCAGACACTGCATTAAAGAAGATGAGGGTGGATATAGCAATAAACAGGTTTTTGGTATTGAGAGGAGAAGTTGAGGGAGCTGACATTTCAAGTCTCTCTAAAGAAAAAAGTGAGACTGAGATCAAAGAGTTTTGGTAGTGGTGATGGTAGGATATGGATTGCTTTGAGAAAGGCAGTAAAGGTTTAGAATAGGAAGAACCTTTGGAGATAGAAGAGCCCTTACAAATTTCTAAATTCTGTGGTTTACAAACTTTGATTTTTCAATCAGTGGAATAATTTCTCCAAATGGGCTCTTTTGCAGTAGTGTAGCTTATGTAAATCAGACAAAAGTTCAATGGCTCAAATAGAAGCAGAGAGCCTCAAATGTTATGCGTGCCTCCTGCTTACTCACCCTCCTATTACCCAATGTGGTTTCAGATGGATCTCCGAAGAATGCCTAGGTCTCCTTTGAAGACAGTTTAAAAGCCATCAATCCCATTTTGTAGGTGAAGAAACAGACCCAGAGAAATGAATTGACTTGTCCACATTAAGGTCAGGACTAGAACCTACCTCTCCTAATTCCTAGCCAGAACTTTTTTTTTTTTTTAAACTATATTATGCTATCCCACTGATGGTAGACATAAAATTAATTGCCATTAACAAAAGTCTCCAAGAATCTGGAATTTTAGTCTTTTTCAACAACATTTACTCTCAGATAATTTTTTTTCTGTATCTCACAGTTCTAATTTATTAAAAAAATTAGGAAATGTCTTTTCTTACCAATCTCACAACTTGAGATTAAATAAGAACGTGTGATGTGCTTAGAGATCCTTGGAAGGAAGTTGTGAATCACATTCAATTTACTACCTATGAAAAACATTATGGCTTTCTGGGGAAGTCATCAAGCAGAACTGGAAATGAAAAGCATCGAAACATTAAAAAATGCTAATGTACTACATGCAGTCTTCAGTAACTTGTTTTTTTCGCCTGAAATTATATTTCTGAGACTCATCATGTTATTGTGTGTAGCTGTAGTTCATTCATTTTCACTGCTGTCTGAATATATCTCCATTTATTTATTATAGTCCAGGGAGACATACACGTGACAAAATTAGGGGTTTTGAAAAAGCAAGGAAATGATCTTTAAAATAAGCATAGTAATGGCTTCTTAAGAGGAGAAAGAAACATGGGATTGGGAAGAAACCCGCAGGTAGTTTTAACATTATTAGTAACATTTTAGTACAGTGATTTTCTAAATGTGGTCCCAAGGCTGCCAGCATCAGCATCACCTGAGATCCTGTTAGAAATGCACATTTTTGGGTTCACCTGAGACCTACTGAATCAGAAACTTTCAAGGTGGGTTCAGTAGTCTTTGTTG
Source organism: Saimiri boliviensis (assembly GCF_048565385.1). Classification (NCBI taxonomy): domain Eukaryota; kingdom Metazoa; phylum Chordata; class Mammalia; order Primates; family Cebidae; genus Saimiri; species Saimiri boliviensis. The sequence goes on from NC_133470.1 coordinate 136,347,123, forward strand.
TAACAAGTTATCCAGATGATCCTGATGTATGCTGAAGTTTGAGAACCATTGTTGTACTGTTATGCTTAATAATTTATTTACTTTGTTCTTTCTCTCTTGATCTCTTTCTGTGTCATTCCCTCTCTCTCTTTCTCTTTTTCTCTCTCTGACATTCTCTCTGTTTCTCTCTCTCTCATAGTATACAACAAAACATAAAAGCATCCAATTAGTGACTAATCAGAATTAAAGAGCCGTAGAGATATTAGAGGTATTTGATAGCTATTCATTTTTCAGGCTATTTGGTCAGAAGGATAAGTGGTGGGGAGAAAGGAAAGAATAAGAATAGAACCATGGAGTAATTCAGGAGGAAGGTAAAGGTGAAATAAAAGAGGGTCCTTTTGACCGTATATGATGACAGAAGTATAGCTGAAAATATAGAGTATACTTTGAAATACATGTATATATGTTTGAATGTGTGTGTGTATGCTTTGAATGTTATGTTGTTTGGAAAGCTTAACATGCCCCATTAGTAGTGACAATTACTCCCCCTTTCTACTTACCCCAGCTTCTGAATAATTTATACCGAGCAGGGAGTAACGTACTTTCACCACAGGATACAACTGCTGTTATTAAAGTAGATCTTGCTGCCTTGGCCAGGCGTTCTAAAATGAAATGAATGTGTATCATTACTATTTTGACTTCCTTTTTTTGTGATTTTGGAGCTGCAGTTGCCTTTGCAAGCTATCTCTTTTCCCCGCTGCTAGCATCACATATCATCATACTGAAAGTGAACTGGTTATTAACTGAACATTTATTCTCAAATGGCTTAACAGTGTTCAGACTGAAAGGTACCACACAGTCTAACTGTTAAAGATACCATTGTTGCATAGAAAGGACAGGCAGTTGGCAGGTTAAAGGAAGGGAAGAATCTCTTAAAAGAAATTAATTGTGCAACACACACACCCCAGGGAAAACATCTCTAGCAGACAGAAATAGCACCAAATGAGTTTTATACATCTTTTGGCTTTGTCATTTGCAAAATGCTTTGGACCAATAAGATATCAGAGCAAGAGATTATCCTCTTTGCCAGACTTCTATTAAGAGAAACTAAATGCCATAAGAAAGTTTCCTGTCATCACCCTTGTGAAGGTTCTTGCTCTTGTAATAACTTTCTGAACAGTTTACCCTTTTCTTACCTTGTCCACACTCCAGTTCCTCCTTCCTGCCACGGCCGGATGGACCTTTGTAAAGTTCAGTTTTGATTGTGTCATTAATCCACATATTACATCTCAGGCTCTGGTTTGGTGAATTAGAAACCCAGAGCTGAGTGTGTGCTTTACTGTTAATAATTGTGCAGGATCTTCTTTACACATTTTTGTGCACAATCTACTACTGATGTCATTTGACTATTTTATTATGATTTTGACTCTTCATCTTGGACTCTGTACAGGTTTTTATCCTATTACATCTTATTTTTGTGAGTTGCCTCAAATTCCTTTTGAAATATGGAGAGGTGAAAATAAACATGCAGAAATAAACGCAGTCAGGAAGTCATTATCCTTCTTGGAGGCTTTTATTACCTCACCACTGTGCACTAAATAAGCTCTGAACTTCCTAGTCTAGCTGAGGTCCTTCATGGTATAGCCTCAACCCACTTTTACAGTTTTATTGTCCACCACCAAAGCATGTACATCCTATGGTTCATCAGACTGAATCCCTTGCCTGTCTCCAATCTTGCCATGTGTTTTCTTGCCTCCGTGCCTGTGTGTATGCTGTTTTCTCTACCTAGATCATTTTCTCTCTTATCTCTGCCTGTTGAGATGCTCTCCCTTAAACTCCATTGCTCCACTGCTATTTCTTCCCGAATCCTTTTCTGATTTAGCCACCACTTATGATCTACCCTCCTCAAGAACATTTTCTTTATTGTCCTCATTATATTCTACCTTGTGTTATAGTTATTTGTACACTTACCTTATATCATCACCTACTTCATGCTCTGAAAAATTAGAAGCTTCTTGAGAGCAGAGGCTGTGCCCCATGCATCATTGTATCCTCTCTACAGTATGCTTATCAGTCTGTTGTATTTAGTAGGTGCTCAGCAAATGTTTGTTGAATACATTTATATGAATAAAAATAATAAATGCAATAATATTTCTGTTTGGATAAGAGATTGCATGTTTTAGCATTTGGACATATGTGTAAAATTTATATGAATAAAAATAATAAATGCAATAATATTTCTGTTTGGAGAAGAGATTGCATGTTTTAGCATTTGGACATATGTGTAAAATTTCTTGAGGCATATGGGACCACTCATTACAACCCATTCCCACTACTGGAAAACCCAACAAAAAGGGCAGCCCCTGTTGTCACAGAGGCAGTAGCCCTTGATCTGTTATGAAGGGTATCTGGCTTCTTTTTATATAAAAAGAGCATTAGCCCTGGAAATTTAATAATTTGGGGGAATGGCTCTAATGAACATTGAAAATATAGTTCAACATCCACAGAAGACAATAGGGACACAGTAGTATGACAATACTAACCTCCAGTCAGAAAATAAGGATATAACTTGATTTTTGTTCTATAGCAGTTAATGGAATGATTGTGTCCTATTGACTTGATCAAACTGTCTGAGAAGTCACCATACACCGAGTCAGTTTGAAGAATGTGATAATATGCCCTTAGAGGTGGAGAACAGGATACAGATGCCAAAAATAGATCTGATGAGTGAGTGCAGCAGAATTCCCAGTATGACAAAATCAGGAAGCTAGAATTTGTTGAGCTGAAAACCATAACAGGAAAACAAAAGACAATGATGGTGGTTGATTCTTAAAGTAGATGCTGTTAAACAAACATACTAAGATGCCAGAAGTTAAAAATGATGCTATTTTCCTCTCCTTAATCGTTATTTTTATATACCATGTTGCCTTTTAAATGATCACTTCTAAGAACTACATTCAGAAAATATATTCTATTGACTAGATTTATCATATACTTCATAGTTATCTAATTGGCAAAGACAAAAAAAAAATGAAAATAAAAAAAGAGACATCAGCTGAGGAGCAAAAGGGAAAAGGGAAAAAGATAACTTTACAGTAATTATTTGCAGTATTTTTGTTTAGGCCTGAAAAAATGACATCTGGCACGCTGCTACTGACATATGGTTCCCTCTATGACCCTCAGAACCAAACAGTATGAGTAATCCAAAGCTTACCAGAATCCAAGACTTTTATATTAAAGTCATTCTTTTTTTTTTTTTTCCTTCAGCATTGTGTAGCTGCTTTGCTGAACAACAGTGAAAATACATTTCCTGCCTCTCTTTTTTCTTTTTCATTTTTTTTTTAAATTCAAGAGCAAGCTATAGAGTTTAGCTAAAATTCCTCCATCAAATGAAGGGGGACAGCAGTACTTATTTTCTGTTTTTATTGATGACCTGAGTCATAGAAGAATGCTAGCTTTGAAGTCTGAAAAAATTTTTTTTGTGTTTGGAAGATACTGCATGTGTCTTTTACATAGTCTAGTAAAGATACTTGATTTTGGCTTTTTATATGCCCTCTGCTATTGATGATCCAAGCAGTAAAATGTATGAAATATAACTGTGCTTTTTATGACTGTGATTGATCTCTTTCATATTCTAAAGAGTAACCTGAAAAAGCATTATATTTTTGCTTTAAGTCTTCATAAGTCATTTACATAGAGGGTACTAAATAGGAAGAGGTAATAGTGACATTTTGCATGTTAGGTGTTCAGGTTGTATTTTAATTGCTGCGGGATTACATTTCAATTTTTGTTCTATAATGTTTCCCTGCAACAACCAATCAGGTAGTCTTCCTGCCTTAGTCTTCATTAAGCTCCAGTCACATTCCATATCACTACCAGATACATCTTTCTAATTCACTAAATGAATATCACTCTCTTCCTCAAAAGCCTTTGGTGTCTTCCCCATTGCCAATTCTCTTTAATCTAGCATTCAGAGCTGTCCATTATTTGGCTCCAATTCATCATTTGAGCTTTACCTGCTTTTAACAACTCCCTTGCTAGTACTTATGTTTCAGCTAAACACACACACATTCAATATACCCCTCATCCCATCCACTCTTCACCCCCACACATGTGTTCCTATCGATCCTTTCCCACTGTCGTTGCTATTATAAGACTCTTTATCTGGCCGCAACCTCTCATTTCCATCTATGTTTTGAGGCAGAACTCCTACTCATATTTTGAGGCCTAGTTTAAATGCATCATATTTCAAGTCTTACTTGTCCATTTATAATAGTTTTCCCGTCTTATTTCCTCTCACCATCATCTTTCCTCTGATTATTTTCCCTCACAACTCCTTAATTGTGGGAGCTTACCAGCAGCCTTCCTTGTGCATGACAATTGCCAATAATCCTCTGTTGAACAATGGGAATGAAAGCTAACGTCCACCCCCGATCTCTGAACTTTTCTACCTTAATTATATTTAAATGTACACGCTATTCTGGTTATTGGAACTAGCATCCTAGCAACCTTTCTTCCATAAACGAGAGGAACTTGGTGATTTATAGAGATGCTGTTGTTCATAATCAGAGATGTAATGTTTATTTTATGTATGGAAATAACATTAAGTTCATTAATGGAAAACAATAGTTTGGAAGATAACAGTTAAGTGTCTGAATCAATATTTAAAGTTGCTTTAGCACAGCAGGACTTAGTCCCCTCAGGCAGCTGAAGGAATGACGAAGCCATCAATTTAACCTGTTGAGTGTATGACTGAACAGACAAAGCTGTAGATGCATCAATATAACCACACTGGCTGACCTGACATAAGAGTCTCCTTAGCTTCAAGCACAGTTTCCAAAACTCCCAGAATTCAAGCCTCAGTTGCCAACAACACTCAGAAAATGATCATTATAATTTTCTGAGGGTTTAGCTATGTTCTGCTAATAAAAGGTTTAGCATTTCTTGACTCATCATTTAAAAGCCAATGTTCTGGCTACATGTATAAAGGCTTGAGAGATTCCGTTCCTGTTTATTTGGTGAGTTCAGTTGGCAGGCAACCACCAGAGAGAAATTGATGTCTGTTAGTGCCACAGGTGTGAGTTTTATATTCTCTCTTTCTGGAAAATGTCCAGGATGTCACTGTTTTGAAGACTGGCTTCCCCTTGAAAAACAAAGAAAAGTAAATGTATCCTGTGCCCTATTGTTACTTAGAGCTGTAGACCAGCAAAGGCTACAAGCCTCTTGAGAAATAAACACAAGTGACAAAAGATTAATTCTTTTGGCATTCTTTATAGAAAAACCCTGATCCTTTCCAAAGAGAAAACTCCTTGAAGTTTGTGTGGGTTCATTAGAAACCCCTTTCTGGGAAAACTAAAGAGCAGCCAAATGATCAGTTTGTGTGGGTGGTCTGACAGTGACATCTGTCACCCATTGGCCTCAGATGTGACACAGCTTATTTGGCTGCCTTCCTTCTTCATCGCTCCATGCATGTCCCTCTAAAGCTGTGCTAAATTATTGGAAATTTTAAAAACCTCTCCTTGTCTCCAATGACTTTGATTGAAGAGCTGCAAACTAGGTATGAAGAATTCAAACACATTAGGTTACTGGGGGCGCTGAAGAGCTAGAATGTTGTTTTAGAAACTTGGATAATGGTAAGTACCTTGTAAAATGAACCACCTATTGTTCATTCACTGAAGGTTCATATTCTTTGTAGTCTTACTGAACTTGTGTACTAGTTAGCTCTCCCACTAAGAGTTTGTCACTAAACAAAACAAGCATTCAAGTCAAGCTGTGGACCACCAACTTGCTTTTCCTACAGTATTTTCCTTACATAGATGGGTCAAAATTTGGGAGCCATGGCTCAACCAAATTCAAAGACTTTTTGATATAGGACTTCTCAAAACCTTCGTTCTGTTCCCATGTGCTTTGTGCATCTCTAAGTAAAAACTGGAATGTAAGGTTGACCTTGAGACCTGTTCCTCTGGCTCACCCAGAGGAATTAGCTCTTCTCTTCCATGAACGGGTATAGACTGAATACCTGTTAGAAAGAAAATCTGTATGCAGCATCACTCTTGAAGAACACATAGTGAGCTGGCTTTGTTTTCTTAGTGGATGGAACTCACTCCCCTCTGTAACATTTTGTTCTTGGCTTAACAAACAACAGTGCAACTGGCATAACCCTGCATATTTTTTGTTTTAGGTCACTCTGAGAAGATGGTTTACTTATATTTAGATAATTAGTACAAAGCAACACTGCCTTTATGGAACATCCTTTAGTTTCCTTTTAGAGTCTTCACACAACTAGGATTAAGGAGGACTAAAATTATATTATTTCTGGAAGGAAAGCTGGATCTCTCCTGGTTTGGTAGGCATGAAAACTAGAGAGACTTTCACTCTCAGTGGAGCAATAATATTAAGTCTGAAGCAAAAGACTCCTTTTTGGCTTATTCATTAATTTGATAAATAATTATTGAGTGCTTAGTATATTCCTAGTGATCTTTTAGGTGTTTGGGATAGAGTTACTTAAGAAAGAACTTCCAACCTTGTGGAGCTTACATTCTATGGGGGAAGAAAATAAGCAGATGCATTTATGAAAAACATGATATATTTACAGATTGGATAAGTAATATGAGGGAACTGAAAGAAGGTAATAAGCTGGAATTGGGAGTTCTTTATATAAAAGTGTGATTTGGAATTAAAGTTTCTAATCTCAAATATGTTTTTTCCAGAATGAATTTCTGTAGTAATAAAATGTAATACCTCTTCTTGTTTTTCTTCATAAATATATATACTTACAAAGAAGAGGCAATCATTGAAAGAGTAGGTGAGCCAGCCATTTGAAGATCTAGGAGAGCAGATTTCCAAGTGTAAATCTTAGAAATTGTAAGAACTCTGAGTTAGAGTCTTTAGCTGGTTTTAAGAACAGAAAAAAGCCATTGCGGCCAGAACATAGTGAGGAAGGGAACAAAGAGTATGATTTACTAGATCATTGGTTCTCAAAGTGTGGTCAGGTAGGTTGGTAGTCATACACAGGTGAGATGGTGTCCTCGGGCACCCAATTTATGCAGGTTTTTTTTTTTTTTGCATTTTAGGTTTGGGGGTACATGTGAAGAACATGCAAGATTGTTGCATAGGTACACACATGGCAGTGTGGTTTGCTGTCTTCCGTCCCCTCACCTGTATCTGTCATTTCTCCCCATGCTATCTCTTCCCACCTCCCCACCCCCCGCCCCTCCCCCATTTCCCCCCAACGGACCCCAGTGTGTAGTGCTCCCCTCCCTGTGTCCATGTGTTCTCATTGTTCAACACCCGCCTATGAGTGAGAATATACGGTGTTTGATTTTCTGCTCTTGTGTCAGTTTGCTGAGAATGATGGTTTCCAGGTTCATCCATGTCCCTACAAAGGACGTGAACTCATCGTTTTTGATGGCTGCGTAATATTCCATGGTGTATATATACCACATTTTCCCTATCCAGTCTATCATCGTTGGGCATTTGGGTTGGTTCCAGGTCTTTGCTATTGTAAACAGTGCTGCAGTGAACATTCGTGTGCACGTGTCCTTGTAGTAGAATGATTTATAATCCTTTGGATATATACCCAGTAATGGGATTGCTGGGTCAAATGGGATTTCTATTTTTAGGTCCTTGAGGAATCGCCACACTGTCTTCCACAATGGTTGAATTAATGTACATTCCCACCAACAGTGTAAAAGTGTTCCTATTTCTCCACATCCTCTCCAGCATCTGTTGTTTCCAGATTTTTTAATGATCGCCATTCTAACTGGTGTGAGATGGTATCTCAATGTGGTTTTGATTTGCATTTCTCTGATGACCAGTGATGATGAGCATTTTTTCATATGTTTGTTGGCCTCCTGTATGTCTTCTTTTGTAAAGTATCTGTTCATATCCTTTGCCCATTTTTGAATAGGCTTGTTTGTTTTTTTCTTGTAGATCTGCTTTAGTTCTTTGTAAATTCTGGATATCAGCCCCTTGTCAGATGGGTAGACTGCAAAAATTTTTTCCCATTCTGTTGGTTGCCGATTTACTCTACTGTTTCTTTTGCCGTGCAGAAGCTGTGGAGTTTGATTAGGTCCCATTTGTCTATTTTGGCTTTTGTTGCCCTTGCTTTTGGCGTTTTGGTCATGAAGTCCTTGCCTACACCTATGTCCTGAATGGTTTTGCCTAGATTTTCTTCTAGGGTTTTTATGGTGTTAGGTCTGATGTTTAAGTCTTTAATCCATCTGGAGTTAATTTTGGTGTAAGGTGTCAGGAAGGGGTCCTGTTTCTGCTTTCTGCACATGGCTAGCCAGTTTTCACAACACCATTTAATAAACAGGGAATCCTTTTCCCATTGTTTGTTTTTGTCAGGTTTGTTGAAGATCAGATGGCTCTCTGTGTGTTGTATTTCCTCTGAGGCCTCTCTTCTGTTCCATTGATCTATATCTCTGTTTTGGTACCAGTACCATGGTGTTTTGATTACTGTAGCCTTGTAGTATAGTTCGAAGTCTGGTAGTGTGATGTCTCCTGCTTTGTTCTTTTTGCTTAGAATTGACTTGGCTATGCAGGCTCTCTTTTGGTTCCATATGAAGTTTAAGGTGTTTTTTTCCAGTTCTGTGAAGAAGGTCATTGGTAACTTGATGGGAATAGCATTGAATCTGTAAATTACTTTGGGCAGTATGGACATTTTCACGATGTTGATTCTTCCTAACCATGAACATGGAATGTTTCTCCATCTGTTTGTGTCCTCTCTTATTTCATTGAGCAATGGCTTGTAGTTCTCCTTGAAGAGGTCCTTTATGTTCCTTGTTAGTTGTATTCCTAGGTATTTTATTCTCTTTGTAGCAATTGTGAATGGCAGTTCGTTCTTGATTTGGCTCTCTTGAAGTCTATTACTGGTGTATAGGAATGCTTGTGATTTTTGCACGTTGATTTTGTATCCTGAGACTTTGCTGAAGTTGTTTATCAGTTTCAGGAGATTTTGGGCTGAGATGATGGGGTCTTCCAGATATACAATCATGTCATCTGCAAATAGAGACAACTTGATTTCCTCCTTTCCAATTTGGATACCCTTTATTTATTTTTCTTGCCTGATTGCTCTGGCTAGAACTTCCAGTACTATATTGAATAGGAGTGGTGAGAGAGGGCATCCTTGTCTACTGCCAGATTTCAAAGGGAATGCTTCCAGTTTTTGCCCATTCAGTATGATATTGGCTGTGGGTTTGTCGTAAATAGCTTTTATTGTTTTGAGATACATTCTGTCAATACCTAGTTTATTGAGGGTTTTTGGCATAAAGGTTGTTGAATTTTGTCAAAAGCTTTCTCTGCATCAATTGAGATAATCACGTGGTTTTTTTCTTTGATTCTGTTTATGTGGTGAATTACGTTTATGGACTTGCGTATGTTGAACCAGCCTTGCATCCCCGGGATGAATCCTACTTGATCATGGTGGATGAGCTTTTTGATATGCTGTTGCAATCGGTTTGCCAGTATTTTGTTGAAGGTTTTTGCATCTATGTTCATCATGGATATTGGCCTGAAATTTTCTTTTCTTGTTGAGTCTCTGCCGGGTTTTGGTATCAGGATGATGTTTGTCTTGTAAAATGATTTGGGAAGGATTCCCTCTTTTTGGATTGTCTGGGATAGTTTCAGAAGGAATGGTATCAGCTCCTCTTTGTATGTCTGGTAGAATTCAGATGTGAACCCATCTGTACCTGGGCTTTTTTGGGTGGTAGGCTCTTTATTGCTGCCTCAACTTCAGACCATGTTATTGGTCTATTCAGGGTTTTGGCTTCTTCCAGGTTTAGGCTTGGGGGGATGCAGGTGGCCAGGAATTTATCTGTTTCTTCCAGGTTTACTAGTTTTTGTGCATAGAGTTGTTTGTAATAATCTCTGATGATGGTTTGGATTTCTGTGGAATCTGTGGTGATATCCCCTTTATTGTTTTTTATTGCATCAATTAGGTTATTCCCTCTTTTCTTTTTTATTAATTTGGCTAGTGGTCTATTTTGTTGATCTTTTCAAAAAACCAGCTCCTGGATTTATTGACTTTTTGAAGAGTTTTTTGTGTCTCTATTTCCTTCAGTTCTGCTCTGATCTTAGTTATTTCCTGTCTTCTGCTAGGTTTTGAGTTTTTTTGATCTTGCTCCTCTAGCTCTTTCAATTTTGATGATAGGGTGTCAACTTTCTATCTCTCCTTTCTTCTCATGTGGGCACTCATTGCTATATATTTTCCTCTAGAGACTGCTTTAAATGTGTCCCAGAGATTCTGGTATGTTGTGTCTTTGTTCTCATTGGTTCCGAAGAACATCTTTGTTTCTGCCTTCATTTCATTGTTTATCCAGTCAACATTCAAGAGCAAGTTGTTCAGTTTCCATGAAGCTGTGCGGTTCTGAGTTAGTTTCTGCATTCTGAGTTCTAACTCGATTGCACTGTGGTCTGAGAGACTGTTTGTTATGATTTCTGTTCTTTTGCATTTGCTGAGGAGTGATTTATTGCCAATTATGTGGTCAGTTTTAGAGTAGGTGTGATGTGGTGCTGAGAAGAATGTATATTCTGTGGATTTGGGGTGGAGAGTTCTGTAAATGTCTATTAGGTTTGCTTGTTCCAGGTCTGAGTTCAGGTCCTGGATATCCTTGTTGATTTTCTGTCTGGTTGATCTGTCTAATATTGCAATGGGGTGTTAAAGTCTCCCACTATTATTGTGTGGGAGTCTAAGTCTCTTTGTAAGTCATTAAGAACTTGCCTTATGTATCTGGGTGCTCCTGTATTGGGTGCATATATATTTAGGATCGTTAGCTCTTCTTGTTGCAGTGATCCTTTTACCATTATGTAATGTCCTTCTTTGTCTCTTTTGATCTTTGCTGCTTTAAAGTCTATTTTATCAGAGATGAGAATTGCAACTCCTGCTTTTTTTTGCTCTCCATTTGCTTGGTAGATCTTCCTCCATCCTTTTATTTTGAGCCTTTGTGTATCCTTGCATGTAAGATGGGTTTCCTGGATACAGCACACTGATGGGTTTTGGCTTTCTATCCAATTTGCCAGTCTGTGTCTTTTGATTGGGGCATTTAGTCCATTGACATTTAGGAATAGTATTGTTATGTGTGAATTTGATACTGTCATTTTGATGCTACCTGGCTGTTTTGTTGGTTAGTTGATGCAGCTTCTTGATTGTGTTGATGCTCTTTTACCATTTGGTGAGTTTTTGGAGTGGCTGGTACTGGTTGTTCCTTTATATGTGTAGAGCCTCTTTCAGGAGTTCTTGTAGAGTAGGTTTGATGGTGATGAAATCTCTGAGTGCTTGCTTGTTCACAAAGGATTTTATTTTTCCTTCACTTATGAAGCTTAGTTTGGCTGGATAGGAGATTCTGGGTTGAAAGTTCTTTTCTTTAAGGATGTTGAATATTGGCCCCCAATCTCTTCTGGCTTGTAGGGTTTCTGCTAAGAGATCTGCTGTGAGTCTAATGGGCTTCCCTTTGTGGGTAACCCGACCTTTCCTTCTGGCTGTCCTTAGCATTTTCTCTTTCATTTCAACCCTGGTGAATCTGATGATTATGTGCCTTGGGGTTGCTCTTCTTGAGGAATATCTTTGTGGTGTTCTCTGTATTTCCTGGATTTGAATATTGGTCTGCCTTGCTAGGTTGGGGAAGTTTTCCTGGATAATATCCTGAAGAGTATTTTCCAGCTTGGATTCATTCTCTTCGTCACATTCAGGTACACCTATCAGACGTAGATTAGGTCTTTTCACATTGTCCCATATTTCTTGAAGATTTTGTTCATTCCTTTTTGTGCTTTTTTCTCTGTTCTTGCCTTCTCCTTTTATTTCATTGAGTTGATCTTCGACCTCTGATATCCTTTCTTCTGCTTGGTCAATTCGGCTGTTGAAGCTTGTGCATGCTTCACGAAGTTCTCGTGTTGCGTTTTTCAGCTCCATCAATTCACTTATATTTCTCTCTATGCTGTACATTCTCGTTAGCATTTCGTCCAATCTTTTTTCAAGGTTCCTATTTTCTTTGCGTTGGGTTAAAACATGTTCTTTTAGTTCACTGTAGTTTCTTGCCACCCACCTTCTGAAGTCTGATTCTGTCATTTCATCACCCTCCTTCTCCATCCGGTCTTGTTCTCTTGCTGGTGAAGAGTTGTGATCCCTTTTAGGAGGAGAGGTGTCCTGGTTCCGGGAGTTTTCATCCTTTTTGTGCTGGTTTCTTCCCATTTTTGTTGGTTTATCCACCTGTTGTCTTTGTAATTACTTTCTTTCAGATTGGGTCTCTGAGTGACCTTCTAGTTCGTGGATGCTGAAGTTACTTCTTCTTCTTCTTCTTCTTCTTCTTCTTCTTCTTCTTCTTCTTCTTCTTCTTCTTCTTCTTTTTTTTTTTTTAAACTTTCCTTCTAACAGTCTGGCCCCTCTGCTGTAGGACTGCTGAGGTCCTCTCCAGGCCCTGCTTGCCTGGGGATCACCTGCAGCAGCTGCAGAACAGTAAGGGTTGCTGCCAGTTTCCTCTTCTGCTATCTTTGTCCCAGAAGGATGCTCGCCTACTGTCAGTCCGTTCTCTCCTTTATGAGGTGAGTCTTTGGATCTATGGGGGTCAGGGAGCTACTTGAGGAGACAGTCTATCTTTTATTGGGGCTTAAGTCCTGAGTTGTGAGCTCCGTTGTTCATTCAGAGCTGCAGGGCAGGTACGTTTAGGTCTGCTGCAGCTGAACTCATAAAACACTTTTTGTTCCCAGGTGCTCTGTCCCGGGGAGTTGGGGTTTTATGAGTTTCCGTTGCACTACTGCCTTTTTTGATTTTTCTTTCAGGTCTGACCCGCCCAGCTAGCAGCACACCTAGCCAGTGCCTGCCCGCAGGGGCTTTGCTGAGCTGCTGTGGGCTCCGCCCAGCTGCCCTGAGCTCTTCCCTGCAGTCCTGTTTTTATGGGCGTAGTTAGAACTGTCTGGACAATGGTGGCCCCGCCTCTGTTATGGCAGACTCTCTCTGTTGTGGCAAGTTGCCTCGGCAATGGCAGCCTGCCTCTGTAGCGGTGGAGAGTCTCAGTAATGGTGGAAGCCCCTCCCCCACCAAGCCGCACCTTCCGGGTTCAGCTGTGCTTGGTTTGAAGGTCTCAACCCAGAGGGTTTCCAATTACTGTTTTTGTTTTCGTTGTTGTTGGGTGTGGAGGGGTGGGACCAACCGAGCCTGACACCTGGCTCCCTGACTCAAAGTCTTTTCTTTTAAGTTTAACGACCCCGCGTTCCGGTCGCTTGTTGAAAAGGTGCCGGGATCTCCTGTGCTGCGACTCACGGAGTCGGCTCGAACTGCGGCGCCGGCTCCTGGCGGATTTTTTGCCTAGGAATCTCCTGGCCTGACTCGCTATTTCAGATGAATGGGCAACTCTGCCGTCTCAGGGCTCTGATCACCAGCTAAGAGGGCTCCCAGACCAGTGGCTTTTGTACGGAGAACCGTAGCAACAGGGCATGGTCACAGCAGCCGCGCGGGCCGAATCAGCCCCGCGGGGGCCAAAACAGCCGCACTGGCTGGGACTGCGACGCTGGCGACCCCTCTGCCTGGGTATTTCCTGCTCTGTGAGCAATAAGAGTTCGTCTGGAAATGCGGCGTCCCCTCACCCTCTGCACTTTCACTGGGAGCTGAAGTCCTGAGCTGTTCTTAGGCGGCCATCTTCCCAGCATTCCCCTATGCAGGTCTTGATAGTTCTCTGACTATGAAAAATCAGGAAGATATTATTTGGTGCAGTGGTTCTCAAAGTATGATTCCTGGGCCACCAATATCAACATCACTTGGAAACTTCTTGGAAATGTACATTTTCTACCCCATCCCAGATCTACTGAATCAGAAATTGTAGGACTAGGACCAGCAACTTTTATTATAAAAGCCATCCAGGTGATTCTGGTGTTAGATAGAGTTAGTGATTCACTTTTCTGGAAAATAACTGGGGGTGTGAGTGTGGAGTAAAATAGTGCCACTTTATGAGGAAGTGTCTTCTTTGTTTAAAAGCCTCACTCTTCCATTTGTGCTCTTGAACCCATCTGCTGCTGGAAAGTACCTAGCTTCATTAATTCATTAACTCTTCCTGCCTGTATTAGGAATAAACAGACAGTGCTCTCAGAGTTGTTCATAGATGATTTCACTCAATCTTTATAATAACTCTTTGGGATAGGTACTGTTATCATTCCCATTTTATAGGAAAGGAAATGAGGGCACAGAAAGGAAACTTGTCCCTGGTCACAAAGGTAATAAGACAAGTCTGGTTCCAGAAGCACATTAATAAGTACTTTTCTACACTGCCTCTCACATATCTGGGATCAGTTGGGGTGATTTGATCTAAGATAACATTGTTCAAACAATTGCCTTCGCTTTGACTTTGGCTTTAAGTCTCTGAATGGTGCTCATAGAGGTCACCTAGTGACTATTCTAGTCCAAAGCCCTGAGAGGTAAAACAGCTTGCCTAGGATTATAGAGCCAGTTAGTGTCAGAGCCATGACTTAAAACCCAGGTCCCTAACTTTGAACTCAGTGTCAACACGTTTCCATTGAAAACAAAACTGTGGATGTGACATACTGAAAACAACAAAGCCAGGCCACATATCCAGCAGCTCATGTATTTACCAGTCTTCCTTTATCTTGCTATTGTTAGCACAATGTGTTCTTTTCCTGGTTCTGGTGCCCATGAAGAGCCGGAGGATGGGGACCCCTAGGGAGAGTACTGCTGTAGGTGGCAATAAGAGCAAACATTAGTCCTGCACATGAAATTTGAGTCTAGGGTACAAGAAGGGAACATCATGTTGTATTAGTAGTATCTTTCATTGTCAAATGCATGAAGACAACAATGCATCAAAAACAAAGAAACTTTTCACTGGGTTCTTTTTTATGTTTCCTAGATTTTCTATTTGCTTGCTTGGTTTTGTTTTTAACCACTTTTCTCATTTCATCTGTAGCAAAATTTTACCAAGGGAATGTACACACATTGACAGTCTGATCACTTCTTGGCCTTTTGGCTAATGTCAAGTGCAGAAGTTGACGTTAGGTAGAGCCTTAAAATAGCCACCCCTCTACTTTTAAGGCTTCATCGCAAAATTTCAGCAATATTAAACAAAAAAATTTCCATTTTGACATATGAATCTGAAGTGAAATAGTTTTTCTTTCTCTATTTTCTGTTTTACATTTACAAAAGTGTGATTTATAATTTAAGATTTTAATTTCAAATGTGTTTGCTCTGAAATAAAATTCTGTAATAAAATGTTCTACCTCTTCTTGATTTCCTCAAGAAATATACAAACTATTCTTGTCATTTTCCCATTAATACAGCCAGCAAATAAAATAAATTATTAATTCTGATTTAAAATCTAGTTCTGACTGGCACAATTTTGTTTCATTAGAGTCATTCAAGATGCTTTTTGGAGACCTCTTATGGGATTCATAAGAAGTTGTAATGAAAAGTCACATTTTGTATATTAGCTGTAATTATAAAATACATTTCTATTTGTTATCAGTCTCCCAAACAACTTCTATTTCAAGAAAAGGGAAGTGTCGATTATTCCCAGGCAAGATGGCCAAATAGGAACAGCTCTGGTCTGCAGCTTCCAGTGAGACCAATGCAGAAGGGTGGTGATTTCTGCATTTCTAACTGAGGTACCCAGTTCATCTCATTGGGAATGGATAGACAGTGGGTGCAGCCCACAGAGGGTGAACCAAAGCAGGGTTTGGTGCCACCTCACCTGGGAAGTGCAAGGGGTCGGGGAACTCCCTTCCCTAGCCAAGGGAAGCCATGAGGGACTGTGCTGTGAGGGATGGTGCTATCTGGCCCAGATAGTATGTTCTTCCCATTGTCTTTACAACCCACAGACCAGGAGATTCCCTTGGGTGCCTACACCAGCAGGTCCCTGGATTTCAAGCACAAAACTGGGCAGCGATTTGGGCAGTCACTGAGCTAGCTGCAGGAATTTTTTTCATACCAGAGTGGCACCTGAGACACCAGTGAGACAGAACCGCACATTCCCCTGGAAAGCGGGCTAAAGCTGGGGAGCCAAGTGGTCTTGCTCAGTAGCATGGAGCACAGCAAGCTAAGATCCACTGGCTTGAAATTCTTGCTGCTAGCATAGCAGTATGACTTTGAACTAGAGTGCTTGAGCTTGATGGCGGAAGAGGTGTCCACCATTACTGGGGCTTCAGTAGGTGGTTTCCCCCTCAAAGTGTAAACGAAGCCACCTGGAAGTTCAGACTGGGTGGAGCCCACCACAGTGAAGCAAAGCTGCTGTAGCCAGACTGCCTCTCTAGATTCCTCCTCTCTGGGCAGGGCATCTCTGAATGAAAGCCAGCAGCCCCACTCAGGGGCTTATGGGGATAAAACTCCCATCTCCCTGGGAAAGAGCACCTGGGGGAAGGGGCAGCTGTGGGCACAGCTTTAGCAGACTTAAATGTCCCTGCCTGCCAGCTCTTAAGAGAGCAGTGGATCTCCCAGAACAGCACTTAAGCTCTGCTAAGGGGCAAACTGCCTCCTCAAGTGGATCTCTGACCCCTGTGCCTCCTGACAGGGTGACAGCTCCCAACAGGGGTCAACAGACACCTCATATGGGAGAGTTCTGGTTGGCATCTGGTGGGTGCTCCTCTGGGATGAAGCTTCCAGAGGAAGCAGCAGGCGGCAATCTTTGCTGTTCTGCAGCCTTCACTGGTGATACCCAGGCAAATGGTCTGGAGTGGAACCCCAGCAAACACCAGAAGACCTGCAGAAAAGAGGCCTGACTGTTAGAAGGAAAACTAACAAGCATAAAGCAATAGCATCAACATCAACAAAAACGCTGACGATGTAAAAACTCCATCTGAAGTTTACCAACAGCAAAGACCAAAGGTAGATAAATCCATGAAGACGAGGAAAAGCCAGTGCATAAATGCTGAAAATTCCCAAAGCCAGAATGCCTCTTCTCCTCCAAAGGATCACAACTCCCTGCCAGCATGGGAACAAAACTGGATGGGAATGAGTTTGACTAACAGACCAAAGGAAACTTCAGAAGATAGGTAATAACAAACTCCTCAGAGCTAAAGGAGCATGTTCTAACCCAATGAAAGGAAGTTAAGAACCTTAAACAAATTAGGAAAATTGCTGACTAGAATAACCAGTTAAGAGAGGAACATAAATGACCTGATGGAGCTGAAAAACACAGCATGAGAACTTTGTGAAGCACACACAAGTATTGATAGCCTAATCGATCAAGCAGAATAAAGGATACCAAAGACTGAAGATCAACTTAATGAAATTAAGTGTGAAGACAAGATTCAAGAAAAAAGAATAAAAAGGAATGAACAAAGCCTCCAAGAAATATGGGACTATGTGAAAAGAGCAAACCTACGTTTGATTGGTGTACCTGAAAGTGACAGGGAGAATGAAACCAAGTTGGAAAACACATTTCAGGATATTATCCAGGAGAACATCCCCAACCTAGTAAGGCAGACCACCATTCAAATTCAGGAAATATAGAGAACACCACAAAGATACTCCTCCAGAAGAGCAACCCTAAGACACATAATCATCAGATTCACCAAGGTTGAAATGAAGGAAAAAATGTTAAGGGCAGCCAGAGAGAAAGGTTGGGTTCCCCACAAAGGGAAGCCCATCAGACTAACTGTGGATCTTTCTGCAGAAACCCTAGAAGCCAGAAGAGAGTTGGGGGGCAATATTCAGCATCCTTAAAGAAAAGAATTTTCAACTCAGAATTTCATATCTAGCCAAACTAAACTTCATAAGGGAAGGAAAAATAGAATACTTAACAGACAAGCAAATGCTGAGGGATTTTGTCGCCACCAGGCCTGACTTACAAGAGCTCCTGAAGGAAACACTAAATATGGAGAGGAAAAACCATTAACAGTCACTGAGAAAACATACCAAAATGTAAAGCCCATTGACACTATGAAGAAACTGTATCAACTAATGAGGAAAATAACCAGCTAGCATCATAACGACAGGATCAAATTCACACATAAAAATATTGGTCTTAAATGTAAATGGGCTAAATGACCCAATTAAAAGGCACAGACTGGCAAATTGGATAAAGAGTCAAGACCCATCAGTGTGCTGTATTCAGGAGACCCATCTCACGTGCAAAGACACACATAGGCTCAAAATAAAAAGATGGAGGAATATTTATGAAGCAGATGGAAAGCAAAAGGGAAAAAGCAGGAGTTGTAATGCTTGTCTCTGATAAAACAGACTTTAAACCGACAAAGAGCAAAAGAGACAAAGAAGGGCATTACATAATGGTAAAGGGATCAAGGCAACAAGAAAAGCCAACTTTCCTAAATATATACGCACCCAACACAGGAGCACGAGATTCATAAAGCAAGTTTTTAGAGACCTACACAGAGATTTTAGACTTTCACACAATAATAGTGGGAGACTTTGACACCCACTATAAATATTAGACCGATCAACATGACAGAAAATTAACAGGGATATTCAGGACTTGAACTCATCTCTGGACCAAGTAGACCTAATAGACATCTACAGAACTCTCCACCCCAAAACCACAGAATATACATTTTTCTCAGCACCGCATAGCACTTATTCTAAAATTGACTGTATAATTGGAAGTAAAACATTCCTCAGCAAATGCAAAAGAATGGAAATCATAACAGTCTTTCAGACCACAGTGCAATCAACTTAGAACTCAGGATTAACAGACTCACTCAAAAGTGCATGATTGTATATTTAGAAAACCCCATTGTGGCAGCCCAAAAACTCCCTAAGCTGATAAGCAACTTCAGCAAGTTCTCTACAAAATCAATGTGCTATAAATCACAAGCATTTGTATATACCAATAATAGACAGAGAGTCAAATCATGAGCAAACTCCCATTCACAATTGCTAAAAAGACAATAAAATACCTAGGAATACAACTAACAAAGAATGTAAAGGACCTCTTCAAAGAGAACTATAAGCCACTGCTCAAGGAAATAAGAGAGGACACAAAGAAATGATAAAACATTCCATGCTCATAGATAAGAAGAATCAATATTGTGAAAATGGCCATACTGCTCAATGTAATTTATAGATTCAGTGCTATCCCCATAAAGCTACCTTTGACTTTCTTCACAGAATTGGAAAAAACGACTTTATCGCTGGGTGCAGTGGCTTACACCTGTAATCCCAGCACTTTGGGAGGCCAAGGCAGGCAGATCACCTGAGGTCAGGAGTATGAGACCTGCCTGAAAAACATGGAGAAACCCCATCTCTACTACTAATAAAAAAAATTTTCCAGGTGTGGTGGCACATGCCTGGAGTTCCAGCTTCTTGGGAGACTGAGGCACGAGAATCACTTAAACCCAGGAGGTGGTGCTTGCGGTGAGCCAAGATCGCACCATTGCACTCCAGCCTGGGCAAAAGAGCGAAACTCTGTCAAACAAATAAAAAACAGAAAGCAAACCTACTTTAAATTTCATATGTAGCCAAAAAAGAGCCTGCATAGCCAAGAACAAAAAAGCTGGTGGTATCATGCTACCTGATTTCAAACAAGGCTACTGTAACAAAAACAGCATGGTACTGGTACCAGAACAGATATATGGACCAATGGAACAGAACAGAGGCCTCCAAAATAGTGCCACACATCTACAACCATCTGATCTTTGACAAACCTGGCACAAACGAGCAATGGGGAAAGGATTCCCTATTTAATAAATGGTGTTGAGAAAACTGGCTAGCCATATGCCGAAAGCTGAAACTAGATCCCTTCCTTACACCTTATACAAAAATTAACTCAAGATGGATTATTAAAGACTTAATTGTAAGACCTAAAACCATACAAACCCTAGAAGAAAACCTAGGCAATAGCATTCAGGACATAGGCATGGACAAAGACTTCACGACTAAAACACCAAAAGCAATTGCAACAGAAGCCAAAATTGACAAATGGGATCTAATTAAACTAAAGAGCTTCTGCACAGCAAAAGAAACTATCCTCAGAGTGAACAGGCAACCTAAAGAATGGGAGAACATTTTTGCAATCTATCCATCTGAAAAAGAGCCAATATCCAGACTCTACAAGGAACGTAATCAAATTTACAAGAAAAAAACAACCTCATCGGAAATTGAGTGAAGCATATGAACAGACACTTTTCAAAAGAAGACATTTATGTAGCCAACAAACATGAAAAAAAGCTCATCATTACTGGTCATTAGAGAAATGCAAATCAAAACCACAATGAGATACCATTTCACATCAGTTAGAATGGCAATCATTAAAGTCAGGAAACAACAGATGCTGGAGAGTATGTAGAGAAATATGAATACTTTTACACTGTTAGTGGGAGTGTAAATTCGTTCAACCATTGTGGAAGAACAGTGTGGTGATTCCTGAAGGATCTAGAATGAGAAATACTATTTAACCCAGCAATCCTATTACTGGGTATATACCCAAAGAATCAGTCTGCTATAAAAACAGGTGCACACGTATGTTTATTGCAGCACTGTTAACAATAGCAAATACTTGGAAACAACCCAAATGCCCATCATTGATAGACTGGATAAAGAAAATGTGGCACATATACACTATGGAATACTATGCAGCCATAAAAAAGGATGAGTTCATGTCCTTTGTAAGCACCTGAATGAAGCTGGAAACCATCATTCTCAGCAAAGTAACACATGAACAGAAAACCAAACACTGCGTGTTCTCATTCATAAAGCAGGGAGTTGTACAATGAGAACATATGGGCACAGTGAGGGGAACATCACACACTGGAGCCTTTTGGTGGGTGGGGTGCCAGGGAATGGATAGCATTAGGAGAAATA
Source organism: Saimiri boliviensis (assembly GCF_048565385.1). NCBI lineage: Eukaryota > Metazoa > Chordata > Mammalia > Primates > Cebidae > Saimiri > Saimiri boliviensis. The sequence goes on from NC_133470.1 coordinate 136,367,854, forward strand.
CCTAATGTAGATGATGAGTTGATGGGTTCAGCAAACCACCTTGGCACATGTATACCTATGTAACAAACCTGCCTGTTCTGCACATGTATCTCAGAACTGAAAGTATAATAAAAAAGGCAAGTGTCTTCAAAATACTTTTTGATGTTTTTAACTTAAAATTGATTTTATCTCTGGCTATTCCTAAAATATAAGGTCTATGGAAGGGAAGGTTTTCTCAGTTTTCTGAAGAGGAATTCTTGCTTTTAAGTCCTTTCTCAAGTGTTTTTGAGACCACATTGTGTGTTGAGAAATCATAGCGACTCTCTTAGCAAGGATCTGAAGAGAAGGTGTTTTACTAAAATATCAGCTTCCTCTTTTTTCACTTCTTTGCTTTCAAGTAAAATTATGGCTTTTGCAAAAAATACCTCAACAGTAAATGTGAGTCATTTTCCTTTAATACTAATACCGGGTTTTCTGCTGCATTAAAATAAAATACTTCTAAACTATTGTAGCTCCTGAAAACTATTTCACACACCAGTGCATTACAATATAGAAATTCTGTGTGTGCAATTAGTTTTAATTAAGAGTGAGTTAGATTTTCAGATAAATTGGTAACCTATGTTCTTAACACAGTGTGTTAGCAGTGTTACTGCAACTTCAGGAGTTACTAGGAAGTGTTCTTACTTTTATCCTGGTATATTAACAAGGTTTAGGACAAAGACTCACTTGTGTTCTATGTGGAAGGAGTAGTTCTCATTCTAAGATTAAATGTCTCTCCAGTAGGCTGGCCAAGAGTTCTCCTTGTTATTCAGGTTTTAATTTTTTTGTCACTTCCACATATTTAGTGTTTTTGTGTGTAGACACACAAACAAATAGTTATGTAGAGACATGAATACAGGTTTTTTTCTAACAGTTTAGAAGGTGTACCAGACACTAGGATGACTATCTGCCATTCTTTGCTCAGAACTGAGGTATTTTCCTGGAATCCTAGACTTTCGGTGCCTAAACCAGGAAAGTTTTGGGCAAACCAACATGATTTGCCATCAGAGTTCAAGAAAGTAGTTCTGGTATGACAATATAAATGTTTTAGACTCCCCCAGGGTTAATTTTAGACTTAAAGGGGAGATATTTGGGAAGCTAACTTAATACTTCTAGTATATAACAAAGTAGTGAAAATAATCAAATTTAGTAAACAAAATACCTAAGAACTAGTCAGATATCAAAGTTAGAGGTAATAGCAAAGGTCTGAAACGAGAAGACCATGAATAATCATAATCTTAGATTCTAGAACTTTATTCTGGGTTTTAAGATTTAATCTAAGAGTTGGATGAACACTGAGGTTTGTATACTGAGCTGAACAATAATGGAAAGGATTATTAAAAATATCTGCGCTATTTATTTTTATCTGCTTGAAGTGCAATAAAACACAACAGGCTGTGAATTATTGTGTAATCGTTACCACATTGTGTCATTAGATGTGAGACAGATGGCTGAGATCCAGTTAAATTCACTGCCATTTTCAGCCTCTAGAATTATATTATAGTTCTGAGAGAAGAAGCATACACTGGTTTGTGAAGTCTAGGATTGAAACCAAGAATTTTTGGAATTTTAGTTCTCTGATCCAACACAAGTTACGTGTTTCCAGCCAAGTTGCTTAAACTAAGTGCCACAGTTTTCTGATTCCTTGACTTAAGAGAGCAAAACTTAGCTCTCAACTTCTGGGCTGAACAATTTTGGACAGTCCATAATAGTAGTGGTCATTTGAAGTAAAGATGGGAATGAAGTCCACTTTAGTAACAGAGAATTTCAACCCATGTAATCTGTCTGTCAAAAAAGCAATATTGTTGGTCAGTATCCAGTAGAAAGTCCTGTCTGACTTCCTTTTTTTTTTTTTTTTTAAATTGTACTTTAGGTTATGGGGTACATGTGCAGATCATGCAGGGTTGTTCCATAGGTACATACATGGCAAGGTGATTTGCTGCCTCCATCCCCCCACCATCTATATCTGGCATTTCTCCCAACATCCCTCTGTACCCTCCCCACACCCATTGTCTCTCCCATAGCCACCCCAGCAGACCCCAGCGTGTGATGCTGCCCTCCCTGTGTCCACTTGTTTTCATTATTCAACACTCGCATATAAGTGAGAACATGCAGTGTTTGATTTTCTGTTCTTGTGTCAGTTTGCTGAGAATGACAGTTTCCAGATTTATCCATGTTCCTACAAAGGACATGAACTCATCATTTTTTATGGCTGTGTAGTATTCCATGGTGTATATGTGCCACATTTTCTTTGTCCAGTCTATCATTGATGGGCATTTCGATTGGTTCCAGATCTTTGCTATTGTAAACATTGCTGTGATGAACATATGTGTGCATGTGTCTTTATAATAGAATGATTTATAATCCTTTGGGTATATACCCAGGAATGGGATTGCTGGGTTAAATGGAATTTCTATTTCTAGATCCTTGAAGAATTGCCACCCTGTCTTCCACAATGGTTGAACTAATGTTCGTTCCCACCAACAGTGTAAAAGTGTTTCTATTTCTCCACATCCTCTCCAGTGTCTGTTGTCTCCAGATTTTTTAATGATCACCATTCTAACTGGCATGAGATGGTATCTCAATGTGGTTTTGATTTGCATTTCTCTAATGACCGGTGATGATGAGCATTTTTTCATTGTTTATTGATCTTATATATGTCTTCTTTTGAAACATGTTTGTTCATATCCTTTGCCCACTTTTGAATGTGTTTGTTTGTTTGTTTGTTTGTTTTCTCTTGTAAATCTGTTTTTTTGTAGATTCTGGATATTAGCCCTTTGTCAGATGGGTAGATGGCAAAACTTTTTTCCCATTCTGTTGGTTGCCAGTTTGCTCTAATAATTGTTTCTTTTGCTGTGCAGAAGCTCTGAAGTTTAATTAGATCCCATTTGTCTATTTTGGCTTTTGCTGCCATTGCTTTTGGTGTTTCAGTCATGAAGTCCTTGCCTATACCCTGAATGGTTATGCCTAGGCTTTCTTCTAGGGTTTTTATGTTGTTAGGTCTTATGTTTAAATCTTTAATACATCTGGAGTTAATTTTAGTGTAAGATGTCAGGAAGTAGTCCAGTTTCTGCTTTCTGCACATGACTAGCCAGTTTTCCCAACACCATTTATTCAACAGGGAATCCTTTTCCCATTGCTTTTATCAGGTTTTTCAAATATCAGATGGTTGTATATGTGTGGTATTGGTTCTGAGGCCTCTGTTCTGTTCCATTGGTCTATGTCTCTGTTTTGGTACCAGTACCATGCTGTTTTGATTACTGTAGCTTTGTAGTATAGTTTTTTGCTACCAGTACCATGCCATTTTGATTACTGTAGTCTTGTAGTATAGTTTGATGTCAGGCAGTGTGATGCCTCCAGCTTTGTTCTTTTTACTTAGGATTGTCTTGGCTATGCAGGCTCTCTTCTGGTTCCATATGAAGTTAAAAGTGTTTTGTTTTTTTTTTTTTTCCAGTTCTGTGAAGAAAGTCATTGGTAGCTTGATGGGAATAGCATTGAATGTATAAATTACTTTGGGCAGTATGGCCATTTTCACGATATTGATTCTTCATAACCATGAGCCTGGAATGTTTTTGTCCTCTTTTATTTCCTTGGGCAGTGGTTTATGGTTCTCCTTGAAAAGGTGCTTTACATGCTTTGTTAGTTGTATTCCTAGTTATTTTATTCTCTTTGTAGCAATTGTGAATGGGAGTTTACTCATGATTTGGCTCTCTGTTTGTCTGTTATTGGTGTATAGGAATGTTTGTGATTTCTGCACATTGATTTTGTATCCAGAGACTTTGCTGAAGTTGCTTATCAGTTTCAGGAGATTTTGGGCTGAGACGATGGGGTCTTCTAAATATACAGTCATGTCATCTACAAATAGAGACAATTTGACTTCCTCCTTACCTTATTGAATATCCTTTATTTCTTTTTCTTGCCTTATTGCTCTGGCTAGAACTTCCAATACTATATCAAATAAGAGTGTTGAGAGAGGGCATCCTTGTCTAGTGCAAGATTGCAAAGAGAGTGCTTCCTGTTTTTGCCTGTTCAGTATGATATTGGCTCTGGGTTTGTCATAAGTAGCTTTTATTATTTTGTGATACGTTCCACCGATACCTAGTTTATTAAGGGTTTTTAGCATACAGGGCCGTTGAATTTTGTCAAAGTCCTTCTCTGCATCTATTGAGATAATCATGTGTTTTTTGTCTTTGATTCTGTTTATGTGATGGATTACGTTTATAGACTTGTACATGTTGAACCAGCCTTGCATCTGAGGGATGAAGCCTACTTGATCATGATGAATCAGCTTTTTGATGTGCTGTTGCATTCAGTTTGCCAGTATTTTATTGAAGATTTTTGTGTTGATGTTCATCATGGATATTGGCCTGAAGTTTTCTTTTCTAGTTGAGTCTCTGCCAGGTTTTGGTATCAAGATAATGTTGATCTCATAAAATAAGTTGGGGAGGATTCTCTCTTTTTTGTGTTGTTTGGAATAGTTGCAGAAGGAGTGGTACCAACTCTTTGCATGTCTGGTAGAATTCAGCTGTAAACCCATCTGGACCTGGGCTTTCTTTGGTCGGAAGGCTATTAATTGCTGCCTCAACTTAAGCCCTTGTTTTTGGTCTATTCAGGTTTTCAACTTCTTCCTGGTTTAGTCTTGGGAGAGTGCAAGTGTCCAGGAATTTGTCCATTTCTCCCAGATTTACTGGTTTGTGTGCATAGAGTTGTTTGTAGTAATCTCTGATGGTAGTGTGTATTTCTGTGGAATTGGTGGTGATATCTCCTTTATTGTTTTTTATTGCATCTATTAAATTCTCTCTTTTCTTTTTTATTAGTCTGGCTCACGGTCTATTTTGTTGATCTTTTCAAAGAATGAGCTCCTGGATTTATTTATTTTTTGAAGGTTTGTGTGTGTGTGTGTGTGTGTGTGTGTGTGTGTGTGTGTGTGTGTGTCTGTATCTCCTTCAGTTGTGCTCTGATCTTAATTATTTCTTGTCTTCTGCTAGCTTTTGAGGTTTTTTGATCTTACTCCTCTAGCTCTTTCAATTTTGATGAGAGGGTGTAGAATTTAGATCGTTTCTTGTTTCTCATGTGAGCATTTATTGCTGTAAATTTCCCTCTAGACACGGCTTTAAATGTGTCCCAGAGATTCTGATATGTTGTGTCTTCATTCTCATTGGTTTCAAAGAACATCTTCATTTCTGCCTTCATTTCATTGTTTATCTAGTCAATATTCAGGAGCCAGTTATTCAGTTTCCATGAAGTTGTGCAGTTTTGAGTTAGTTTCTTAATCCTGAGTTCTGATTTGATTGTGCTGTGGTCTGACAGACTGTTTGTTATGATTTCTGTTCTTTTGCATTTGCTGAGAAGTGATTTGCTTCCAATTATGTGGTAGATTTTAGAGTAAGTGAGATGTGGTGCTGAGAAAAATGTATATTCTGTGGATTTGGGGTGGAGAGTTCTGTAGATTTCTATTAGGTCTGCTTGGTCAGATCCGCATTCAAGTCCTGAATATCCTTGTTGATTTTCTTTCTTGTTGATTTGTCTAATATTGACGGTGGAGTGTTAAAGTCTCCCACTATTATTGTGCAGGAGTCTAAGTCTCTTTGTAGGTCATTAAGAACTTGCTTTATGTATCTGGGTGCTCCTGTATTGGGTGCATATATTTTTAGGATAGTTAGCTCTTGTTGGTGTATTGATCCTTTTACCATTATATAATGCCCTTCTTTGTCTCTCTTGTTCTTTGTTGGTTTACAGTCTGTTTTATCAGAGACTATGATTGCAACCCATTTTTTTTTTCCCCTCTCCATTTGCTTGGTAAATCTTCTGTCCCTTTATTCTGAGTCTATGTGTGTCTTTGCATATGAGATGAATCTCCTGAGTACAGCACACTGATGTTTCTTGACTTTTTACACAATTTGCCAGTCTGCCTTTTGATTGGGGCATTTAGTCCATTTACATTTAATGTTAAGATTGTTTTGTGTGAATTTGTTCCTGCTATTTTGTTTCTGGTTAGATGTTTTGCCTTTTGGTTATTCTTCATTGTATCATTGGTCTTTACCATTTTGTTCTTTTTTGCAGTGTCTGGTACTGGTTGTTCCTTTCCGTGTTTAGTGCTTCCTTCAGGATCTGTTGCAAGACAGGTCTGGTGGTGATGAAATGTCTCAGCATTTGATTGTTCATAAAGGATTTTATTTCTTCTTCACTTATGATGCTTAGTTTGGCTGGATATGAAATTCTGTGTTGAAAATTCTTTTCTTTAAGCATGTTGAATATTGGTCCCTACTCTCTTCTGGCTTGTAGGGTTTCTGCCGAGAGATCCTCTGTGAGTCTGATGAGCTTTCCTTTGTGGGTGACCCAACCTTTCTCTCTGGCTGCCCTTAGCATTTTTTCCTTCCTTTCAACCCTGGTGTATCTGACAATTATGTGCCTTGGGGTTGCTCTTCTTCAGGAGTAACTTTGTGGTGTTCTATGTATTTCCTGGATGTGAATGTTGGCCTGCCTTGCAATGTTGGGGAAGTTCTCCTGGATAATATACTGAAGAGTATTTTCAGCTTGGATTCATTCTCCCCATCATCTTCTGGTTCACTGATCAAGTGTAAATTAGGTCTTTTCACATACTCCCATATTTCTTGGAGGTTTTGTTCATTTCTTTTCACTCTTTTTCTCTTTTCTTGCCTTCTTATTTTATTTCATTGAGTTTATGTTTAATCTCCGATATACTTTCTTTTGCTTGATTGATTTGGCTGTTGAAACTTGTGTATGCTTTGCGAAGTTCTCATGCTCTGTTTTTCGGCTCCATCAACTCTCACTTTGATTCACTCCTTTATAATTACTGCCAGAAACATGCAGTTTAGCTTTCAGCCATTTGTTTGTTGTTTGCTGTTTTCTATGTGCTAATGTTATCTAATCTGCTGATCTGTTAGCTTTTTGACAGTTGGGGCAATGTCTTGTCTGTTTACAGTAGTACAATACCTTACTGTATTGTTTTCTATAGTCCCTAGTATGTTTCTTGAATAAATACAGGTTGAGTATCCTGTACCCCAAATGCTTGAGATCAGAAGTCTTTCTGTTTCCAGATCTTTTCAGATTTTGGAATGTTTGCATATACATAGTTATGCATATCTTTTGCAGATGTTTATCTGTTTGCAGATACATAGAGATATCTTGGGGATGAGACCCATCAGAATGTAAAATTTGTTTCATATACACCTTATACACATAGCCTGAAGGTAATTTGATACAATGTCTTCAATAATTTTGTAAAAGAAACAAAGTTCTGACTGTGTTTTGATTTTGACCAGTCACATAAGTTCAGGTATGGAATTTTCCACTTGTGGTGTCATGTTGGTGCTCAAAAGTTTTAGATTTCAGAGCATTTTGAATTTCAGATTTTGGGATTAGGGATTCTCAACCTGTAGTAAATTGATTCATATCAGGGAACTAATGACTAAATTTGTTCCGTATATTTTTCCACCACTTTTGAGACAAAAAAGCCATTCATTGGTTATATCGCTTCAAGAATAGATCTTGCAAAAATCTTGCTGATTTTAAACTAGTTTTAAGCAGCTATGTGTATGTGGTAGAATAATCATTTACAGTTAAATTTTTTTTCATGTTTGGATTCACAAAAGAATAAAAAATGTTGTTATATAAAGTTCATATATATCATTGAACCACATTTATTGAAGTAAATCCTGTGAAGATAGGATGAATGGAGATTAAACGTTTAAAAAATTTAATACTTTGGTGCTATGGTTGAATGTTTGCCCCCTCCAAAACTCATGTTGAAACTTAACCCTCGGCTCGACACTGTGGCTTATGTTCATAATCCCAGCACTTTGGGAGGTCTAGGAAGGTGAATCACTTGAGGTTAGGAGTTCAAGACCAGCCTGGCCAACATGGTGAAACCCCTTCTCTACTAAAAATGTAAAAATAGCCCAGTGTGGTGGCACATGCCTGTAGTCCCAGCCATTTGGGAGTCTGAGGCAGGAGAATGACTTGAACCCGAAAGGTGGAGGTTGCAGTGAGCCAAGATTGTGCTACTGCCCTCCAGGCTGGGTGACAGAGTGAGACTCTGTCAAAAGAAAGAAAGAAAGAAAGAAAGAAACTTAATCCCCAGTGAAACAGTATTAAGAAGAGGGGCTTTTAATTGGTGATTGGGTCTACCTTTGAGAATGGATTAAAAGATTCATGAATGAATGGATGAATGGGTTAACTAATTAATAGGTTATTATAAGAATGGTTTAGTTATCACAAGAGTAAGTTTTCTGTAAAAGCCAGTTTGGTTCTCTCTTGGGTCTCTGCAGAAAGTCCCACCAGCAAGAAAACATTAAGCAGATGTGGCCCCTAGAATTCTAGGGGCCACATCTGCTTAATTCTTAGAATTCTCAGCCTCCAGAACTGTAAGAAGTACATTTATTTGCTTTAAAAATTACCCAGTCTCACGGATTCAGTTATAGCAACAGAAAACAGGTGAAGTCCTATGGTTTGAATTTATGTGTTCCCTCAAAATTTGTATGTTGAAACTTAAATAGCAATGTGATCATATTAAGAGGTGAGTAGGTCATGAGGGCTCTCTCCTCCTGAATTAGATTAATGCCCTTTAAAAGAGATGTCACACAGCATTGATCCCTGTTGTCCTTTTGCCTTCCCCCCATGTAAGGATGTGGCAACAAGGTGTCATACTGGAAGTAGAGAATGAGTGTTCACCAGACACAGATTCTGCTGATGCTTTTATCTTGGACTTCTAAGCCTCCAGAACTGTGAGAAATAAATATCTGTTCTATAAAAATTACTCAATCTGTGATATTTTGATATAGCAGCAGGAATGGAATAAGGCATGGAGGTTTTCACATATATGCAAAAGCAGAGAGAATAATATAATCAACACCATGTAACTATCACCCAGTTTCCACAATTAGGAACACTTTTCCCATCTTGATTTATCTATTCCACCCATTCTTTTGGCTGAAATATTTTAAAGCAGAATCATCATATTTCATCTGTAATAGTTTAGTATGCATCATTAACAGTTGAAGAGATATAAAAACAATTTTAAAGAGAACCAAGAAATAGTTCTTAATATTGTGCTAAAATTGTCAAACCTTTTCTTAAAATTTTACAATGCTAATAATACCACTTTGCTCTCTTCTACTCCAAACATATAGGTAAACCTAAAAAAATTGATGTACTTAGTGGATGACAGGAAATATATCACAAACATGAAGGGTCTTTTATTGTCTCAGCTATGGTCTTTGAATTATAGTAAGAACCATGCTTTGATTAAAAAACACTACATTATTATTTTGATATGATTGATTGCTATAATAATAACATGGAAATTATACATTTATTTTATTTTAATGTATTTTTTCAGCTGTATCATATTTTTGAATATCTTAAATGTAAAATGGGGCTATCAAGACATGACATAATACAGCCCATCAATCTATTTTAATAAGGCAATTTTTCTAGGGATGTTAGAACTTAATAGCTTTAATGATTTCATTACACTGCTTCACGAGTGATTGTGACATCATTCCCTCTTAAACTGATCATAAAATATAACAATGGTGTTGAGGTATGTGTTTAAAATAGCTATTTTTCTTATTCAGTTTGTCAAAGCCTGTCTATGCAAATGGTGAACATTGGTTTATGAATTAGGGTAAGTCATGTTTTGTTGTTGTACTTTTAGAGTTACAAGATAATAGGATACCAGTTTGAGCTACTTAGTTTGCAAATCCTAATGCAACAATGTTATATAAAGAGACATTATGAGAATTTTTAGTAACATGCTTGTATCCAACAGAAGTTGGATAATTCTATTTGGTATAAGAAATAAAATTTAGAGTTTAAGGCTGTTAGTAATGTACATATTATAACTGTAGATTCAAATTCACATTCAAAGTCTATAATCATGAAACTCTTTCTCTAGTGCTGGGGAGAGCCTGTATAGATAGACAGATATACACATTCCCCGTATTAACATAAATCCATGAAGGCAACATCAGCTCTAACCAACTGGAGTGAAATGTACTCGACTTGCTGTCAGTTCTCTTTGTAAGTTAGGGTTCAGTGAACTCCCATTTTGGAATCTTCTAGGATGAACTGAATTCAAACAAAAACTTGCTTACAGGCATTTAAAGCTAAACTATAAATCTTTCAGTGATCTTTGTTCTGTTATTTTTTCCTCACATTTCTAACTGCTGCCTCTGTGTATATTTTGACTTTGCAGATATTCTGCCCAATAAACTGCTTGAGTTTGTAACTTGATACCATTAATTAGCAGCAATGCTTGCATGTATTCATAGATTCCTACAGAATTAGCTTTAGACTTTTATTTTCCCTTCATTATATGAATTTGACTAAAGCAGAGCTATCCTTCAAAATGGAAATATTTTATTAGGAAAATTTCTTTGAAATGACTTCTTTATTTTAGCATTCTAGAATTGCCAGACTACAGTCATTTCTAGAATATAATTCCCAAGAAATTTCTTCCACTAAAGTGAATAATGGGTTGCGGGTACAGATTTTTTTTTTCTTGCATGGTAAATAGAAAAAAAAAAAATATGGAGGATTTTAACTTCTATTTTGAAGAAAAGTAGTTTGGTCTGATTCCCTGAAATTCAATCTTCCATCATGGGTACTTTAAGTTAAAAAACAAAATCAGAGCCGGGCGCGGTGGCTCAAGCCTGTAATCCCAGCACTTTGGGAGGCTGAGGCGGGTGGATCACGAGGTCAAGAGATCGAGACCATCCCGGTCAACATGGTGAAACCCCGTCTCTACTAAAAATACAAAAAATTAGCTGGGCATGGTGGTGCGTGCCTGTAATCCCAGCTACTCAGGAGGCTGAGGCAGGAGAATTGCCTGAACCCAGGAGGCGGAGGTTGCCGTGAGCCGAGATCGCGCCATTGCACTCCAGCTTGGGTAACAAGAGCGAAACTCCGTCTCAAAAAAAAAAAAACCCAAAAAACAAAAAACAAAAAACAAAATCAGAACTGCCGTTTCTACCCCCTCAACTTTCAGGCTTTTATATATAGCTTTCTTTTGAAATATTATGAAGAATCTACTTTCTCAGTAATGCTTACCATGAAAATTCAAAACGCAAACAGTATATCCAAGATAAAAATAAAGGAAAGCAACTCAATAGCAGTCTGTCAGAGAGTTGGATTTTATGATCTCATGAGAGTAATTAGAAAAGTCAATTATGAAGCTATCTAAGATGCACATAAGACAGGACTGAAAAAAATGCTTTTCAGTAGATCTGTTGATCTGCAAACTTTAGGTCACATTTCTTCTGTGTCCACGGACATTAGACCTGTGTAATAGGAAAGTAGAGAGTTATTATTAATACGGAAAGTCAAGGCCTTCATAGACAGAAGGTTTATCCAGTGACTAGTTCTATAACCTATGCCAGTCATTTGATTTCACTTAGCCTCTATTTTCTCATCAGGAAAATGGTAACAATAATTGTTACTGTGGTGGCAAGATAAATGCAATGAATGTGCAAGTGTCATGATATAGCAAAATCCCATCCAATAGTAACATCATGATGCTAGGAATCATCATGGAATACAAATCTTTGAGTTACTTTTAATAACTGTAGAATCACTTGAGCTCAGAAGTTCAAGAGGAACCTGGGCAACATGGTGAAACCCCATCTCTACAAAACATACAAAAATTTGCCAGGCATGGTGGTATGCACCTGTGGTCACAGTTACTTGGGAGGCTAAGGTGGAAGAATCGCTTGACATGAAAGGTGGAGGCTGCAGCAAGCTGAGATTGTACTGAAGGAATGTGTTCTTTTCATGGGGCCATAAGGAGGTGTAGTTTCAAAGGCAAGAACTTCCCAGTGCCATATCTCCACCCATGTCTCCATCTGGGAGACTAGGGATCTTTGTTTAACTTTCACGTGTGTGGGAAAAAAATCAAAGATCCATCACTGCAGCGGAAGTTTAAAGGAACTCCTTTCATAGGATGGAAAAATTGAATGGGGCGGGAATTTCTCCCAGGTTAAAAGTCTCCGTCCCCGACATCTGGGTGGACTCCATTTTCTGGATCCCCTTCCTTGTTGTGGGAGCTTCTTTTCTCTCTATCAATTTCTTTCTCCTTTTCTTCTCTCTCTCCCTAAATAAACCACTTTTTTGCAAAACTCATTGGGGTTCAATATTTACTTGCAAGCACACCATGTCCAGTGGGGTCCCCTCTCTCATTCTTGGGTGAGTGAGGGCCCAAGAGCCTGGAAGAATACAGCCTACCAGGGAGTGAGCTGAGCTTCCCCTGTGTCCCGCAACCTGCTCTCAGCATCACTGCAATCCAGCCGGGGTGACAGAGTGAGACCCTGTCTCAAAACAAAAGCAAAACCAAAAACCGTGATTAAAATAGTTCACAGAGTGAGTGCCTTTATGGTGATAATTCCAAAGGAAATCAGTATCTTCTCAGTCAAAACAGAAACCACAATAATAAGAAAACAAGAGAATATTAAATGTTGGCTTTGTGAAGCAAATTGTAGCACTAGTAAAAGACAATATTGTAATAAGAGAGGAAATTATCAACGATTTCAAGTTTACTGGTAAAAGTGCATTTTAGCAGAAAGCAGAGTAGAGGCTTTGATTTTCTTGATGGTAATTCCATTCACTCCATTTGGATGGCTAACCATTCTGGCTGCTGGGCACTTCCCTGATTTTAGCACTGAAGGTCCCATTTCCTACCAGAGCCCTTACTCCTGGTGAGATAGGGCCAGCTTATTTGATTTCCATGACATTGGCTATTTTTTTTGTCAAGGTATGCAGTGGAAAACGAGATTTCACAAGGCTCATAGCATTCATATTTAAAACTAATTTTATTCCTTGACATACATATGCTCTGTTAATTAAATATCATTTTTATGATTTTGTATTAAAAGTGTTTGCTGGCCGGGCACAGTGGCTAGCACCTGTAATCCCGACACTTTGGAAGGCCTAGACAGGTGGATCACTTGAGGTCAGGAGTTCAAGACCAGCCTGGCTAACATGGTGAAACACTGTCTTTACTAAAAATAAAAAAAATTATCTGGACATGGTGGCTCATGCCTGTAGTCCCAGCTACTCAGGAGGCTGAGGATTGCTTGAACACAGGAGGCAGAGGTTGCAGTGAGCCAGGATCATGCAACTGCACTCCAGCCTGAGCAGCAGAATGAGACTCTGTCTCAAAAAAAAAAAAAAAAAAAAAAAAGTATTTGCCAAGTAGATGCACATAGTACAGTTTGTGCTAAATAGTGGATGTTTCTGAAAGTGCTGAGAGGGATATATTAATCAAGGTTCTCTAGAGAAACAGAATCAGCAGGATACATATGCAGAAAGAGATGTATTAAGAGGAATTGACTTGTGATTGTGGAGGCTCAGAAGTCCCATGATGTGCCATCTACAATCTGGAGACCAGGAAAGATGCTGGTGTAATTCCACACTGAGTCTGAAAGTCTAAGAATCAGAAGAGCTGATGGTGTAAATCTTAGTCTAAGGGCAGGGAAAGACCTATGTTTCAGCTCAAGTAGGCAGGCAAGATGCAAAAAGGGGAGAGTTTCTCCTTCTTCTGCTTTTGTGTTCTATTCAGTCCCTCAATGGATTTGATGACACCCACCTACACTGCAGAGAGCAGTATTCCTTACTGAGTCCATGATCCAAATGCTAATCTGATCCAGAAAACGCTCACAGAGACACTCAGAAATAAATTTTCATCTGAGCACGTTTCGGTGCAGTCATATTGACACATAAAATTAGCCATCAAAAGGGTATTATGCCATAAAAAGGTGACATAGAATCAGTCACCTGGAGATGGTGGAGAAGAACGTTAATGATAAGGCGGCTCTAAGAAAGGAAAGAATACTTTGATATTCCATAAATATTAGAAACTAAACACAAGATATTTCTATGCTGTCTAGTATACAAGAGTCTCTTTGGGGGATGCAGTGTCCCCTTCCCTAGGCTCACAGTAGCTGAGAACTTCATAGTATAGTTTATCTCTTGGAGGAGATGATGACATTTTGTTGAGGTAAAGACTGTTCGCTATGAAGCTAAAGCATTGATTAGTGCTAAAATAGTTGCTCATAGGGAAGTATACCTAAGCCCAGAGGTTGAAATTGGACAAAAATGGTCTTTCTCTCACTATTCTCTTCCTTTAATTGATTCTTACATTTACTACAAAAAGAAAGGTAAAGGGAAAAAAATGGAAAGGAAAAGAATCGTTCTGGAATCCTTCTCATTCACTCTAAATTGGTTGCATGAAATTAAAACCCACCAAATAATAATTAAGGCCTATTTGCCTAGATTTCAAATAGCTAAAGCCTATTTGAGTAGCCTGTGTCATCTAGTGTTTATAAGAGCTATATTATAGAGGTGGAAATAATGCCACTTGATAAAGATGAGACTTTGAAAATGATTTTCCAGAGGAGAGGCTCATTCATGATCTTAAGTGTGCCTTAGGCACCAGAAAGCTAAATTCAGAATGTGGTGGCAATGTGCTTGCTCACAAATTTAGCTGTTATGTAAATACCCTATATGAAATTCTGACTCATTTTTGTTTCATCTCAAATTTGTATACCAATACCAAATGTGTTAATAATGTAACATTTATTTCTAGATTCTCGGAGTTGTTGGCTTTGGTCATGGCATTTTTTGTTTTGTTTTGTGATGGAGTTTCACTCTTGTTGCCCACGCTGGAGTGCCATGGCATGACAGTCATGGCATATTTTTTAAAAAGGGAGGTGGAAGATACCCTAGTGCTGAGGCTTAGAGATTTGCTACATAGGAACAGGCTCTCTGACCCTAGCTAGTGTTGCAAATCAGCATGCCTCCCATCCTGCAAACCCTGCTAGGTGATCTGCCAAATCAGATTCTGAAATTTTCTTTTTATGGTTCATCTACAAGTTTTCTGGCATACAATTTGTCCACTGCCTCATCAGATCTTGGCTTTCCTTATGGAAATGATGGAAATATCTATATTTCTTGCCTGAGATGTAGTTATAACCTTATATAGATTTAGTAGTTTGTGTAACAGCAGAGAATATGAGCTATAACCATTTCCTCCACAAAGTGCTAGCAATTTTCCTTGAAATGTGGAAGAGGAAAACTCCTTGATTAATTCAACAAATAAGTATCCAAAATATGACCACTATACACTGTTGGGTTTACAATTCAAAAATGCATTTAATATTTTTTTTTTAGTAATTCTAGACATTGTAAGAAAATGTCTTTGAAAGTTAAAATGTTTTTAAGTCAGAAGCTAGCACCCATTCGAAATTCAATTAGCCAACTTTGTCAATAAAGGCAATTCCATTTTATAATATTCAAATGAAAATAGAAATTATATATAAATAACATATGCTTATGGGGCTGTGTTTAGATTTTTTTTCTTGTATTTTTGGGAAAGGTAAACATTTTCATAAGGTTTCCCTTTTGTAAAAATAGCTGAAATTAAATGGCAGGTTTCAAAATTGCTTCAGTTTTGCTGAACTAAAATGACACCTAAAGTGTAAAGTCAGCTAGTTCATGTGCTTATTGATCAACAATATTTATTTATTCTCCATTGTAGGTTAACCTTAATGAACATTCCTATTGAAATACTGTCAATCAAAAAATGAACAAAAATGCTTAAATTCCACCATGGATGCCCAATCATTATGAGTTGAAAAAAATACAAAATGCTGTACTTTCCATAAGCTCACAAAATAAAATCTTTGCTACCTTTGGTTAGACTGCTAGGGTAGAAGAAAATAAGTGAGAACTCAGATTCGTTATACGCTAGCCATTTGTGTGACCTGATTAATCGCTTTCTTATGCGGAATTCATTTAAATAATTTGCTCACACTAATTTTAGATCTCTAAATTGCCCACACTTTGTGTGCAGAAACTGATTATGATTGTCATATCCATAAAGTAATACAGAACTAAGAAACTTCAACTCAAATCTCAGATTTAGTAGGCATGAATTAATTTGAAATATGCTTATCTGAAAGTATCCTCAGTATTCCTTTGAAGAAATGCTTGAAAATTAGAATCATTGACTATATGTGAATTTATAATATTGTATGAGTAGTTAAAGGATCCACTGGTAACCACTTCAGGTCTTAAAATAACTGAAAAGAGAAAAAAAAATCCATTCTGTTTTATTATACAATTTTTGGATACCACTGGAGGCAGAGATTATGGAACTGACCATTCAGGAATGTAAAAAAGATTTCTGAGCCAAAATCATACAAAAGACATTTCAGTCAGCAGAGGTTCAGTGGCTTCTTAAACACAAACAAGAAATATGTATTTAGATAATCAAACTCCCAAACTGTGTGTTGAATTACAGTTAGAATTATTAAGAAAATTAGATCTCTAATGATACTACCTTAAAGTTGGATTTTGCTCTTTGAAATTGGAGATTTGTGGAGTATTTCTTGAATGAATGATGTGTCCAGTCTTTCTGAGAGTTATTAGCTTCTGAAAGTGAGAACATGGGTGCACTAGGATGTTGAACAAGGCTAGAAATTGTGCCTTAAAGGCCGGGCTCGGTGGCTCAAGCCTGTAATCCCAGCACTTTGGGAGGCTGAGGCGGGTGGATCACGAGGTCAGGAGATCGAGACCATCCTGGTCAACATGGTGAAACCCTGTCTCTACTAAAAATACAAAAAATTAGCTGGGCATGGTGGTGCGTGCCTGTAATCCCAGCTACTCAGGAGGCTGGGGCAGGAGAATTGCCTGAACCCAGGAGGCGGAGGTTGTGGTGAGCCGAGATCGTGCCATTGCACTGCAGCCTGGGTAGCAAGAGCGAAACTCCGTCTCAAAAAAAAAAAAAAAAAAAAAGAAATTGTGCCTTAAGTTGCCGTTTCCACAATGTATTGTGGAACCTTGACCTTTGGTTAATTTGAGGAAGTCACATTCCCACCAGGTTAGAGTAATTCATACCCAGTGACCAAAGAGGCCTCTTGAACATGGCGATTTCTTTTTCTCAACGGAGGTCTTGATGCACTGAAGCCAACTTGGAAAAAATATTTTCTTAGTCAATATGTATTTCATTATGGAAAAGATTGCCATGTGATTGCATAAATAGACAAGATGACTTAAATAATTGGGGCATTTAAATAGACAGTTCAGGTAAACACCAAGGCTGTTGGTAGAGGGTTGGAATGGGGTATTCCTTTTTGTTATCACAAGTAGAAAGGAATTACTTAGATTGAATACTTACATGATTCAACTCTTACTATGTATTGCATTCAATGTATAAAAATCTACGGCCTTTAAACCTGTGTCTCTCAGTAAAGATGACAAAAGTTTGTGGTGGCAGGCAACACGATGGTTACAGATTGAATGCTTGTGTCCCTTTTCCAATTCATATGTTAAAATCCTAACCACTCTGATCTTAGTTATTTCCTGTCTTCTGCTAGGTTTTGAGTTTTTTTGATCTTGCTCCTCTAGCTCTTTCAATTTTGATGATAGGGTGTCAATTTTCGATCTCTCCTTTCTTCTCATGTGGGCACTCATTGCTATGTATTTTCCTCTAGAGACTGCTTTAAATGTGTCCCAGAGATTCTGGTATGTTGTGTCTTCGTTCTCATTGGTTTCGAAGAACATCTTTATTTCTGCCTTCATTTCATTGTTTATCCAGTCAACATTCAAGAGCAAGTTGTTCAGTTTCCATGAAGCTGTGCGGTTCTGAGTTAGTTTCTGCATTCTGAGTTCTAACTCGATTGCACTGTGGTCTGAGAGACTGTTTGTTATGATTTCTATTCTTTTGCATTTGCTGAGGAGTGATTTATTGCCAATTATTGGTCAATTTTAGAGTAGGTGTGATGTGGTGCTGAGAAGAATGTATATTCTGTGGATTTGGGGTGGAAGACATATAGGAGGCCAACAAACATATGAAAAAATGCTCATCATCACTGGTCATCAGAGAAATGCAAATCAAAACCACATTGAGATACCATCTCACACCAGTTAGAATGGCGATCATTAAAAAATCGGGAAACAACAGATGCTGGAGAGGATGTGGAGAAATAGGAACACTTTTACACTGTTGGTGGGAATGTACATTAATTCAACCATTGTGGAAGACAGTGTGGCGATTCCTCAAGGACCTAAAAATAGAAATCCCATTTGACCCAGCAATCCCATTACTGGGTATATATCCAAAGGATTATAAATCATTCTACTACAAGGACACGTGCACACGAATGTTCATTGCAGCACAGTTTACAATAGCAAAGACCTGGAACCAACCCAAATGCCCAACGATGATAGACTGGACAGGGAAAATGTGGTACATATACACCATGGAATATTACGCAGCCATCAAAAACGATGAGTTCAGGTCCTTTGTAGGGACATGGATGAACCTGGAAACCATCATTCTCAGCAAACTGACACAAGAGCAGAAAATCAAACACCGTATATTCTCACTCATAGGCAGTTGTTGAACAATGAGAACACATGGACACAGGGAGGGGAGCACTACACACTGGGGTCCGTTGGGGGGAAATGGGGGAGGGACGGGGGGTGGGGAGGTGGGAAGAGATAGCATGGGGAGAAATGACAGATACAGGTGAGGGGACGGAAGACAGCAAACCACACTGCCATGTGTGTACCTATGCAACAATCTTGCATGTTCTTCACATGTACCCCAAAACCTAAAATGCAATAAAATTAAAAAAATTAAAAAAAAAAGAATATTTTCCCAATTAAAAAAAAAAATCCTAACCACTCTCTCACCCTTCTAGGTTACCTTTGTTGGTATTTGAGCAGGTAATTTAAGGTAACATGAGGTCATGAGGTTAGGCTCTCATGATGGGATTAGTGCCTGCTATGATCAGAATGTCTGTGTTTTCCATTTATGCTAAAACTATTCATGCTAAAACCTAATCGTCAAGGTGATGGTATTACAAGCTGGGGCCTTTAGTAGGTGATTAGGTCATGAGGTCTTCACTCTTCTGAATATGATTAATGCCCTTATAAAAGTAGGCACCAGAGGCCAGGAGTGGTGGCTCATGCCTGTAATCCCAGCACTTTGGGAGGCTGAGGCAGGCGGTTTGCCTGGGAAAAAAAGAGGAAACTCCATCTCACACACACACACACACAAACACACAAAGGCACCAAGAGAGCTTCCTTGCCTTTCTGCCACGTGAGGACACATAGAAAGTCCTCTCTATGAGGAATGGACGGGCCCTCACTAGACACCAAATTTTCTGGGGCTTTAATATTGGAATTCCTAGCCTCCAGAACTGGGAGAAATAAATGTCTTTTTCTTTTTCTTTTTTCTTTCTTTCTTTCTTTTTTTTTTTTTTTTTTTTGAGACAGAGTCTCCCTCTGTCACCCAGGCTGGAGTGCAGTGGCACAATCTCAGCTCTCTGCAACCTCTGCCTCCCTGGTTCAAGCGATTCTCCTGTCTCAACCTCCTGAGTAGCTGATACTACAGACATATACCACCACACCAGGCTAATTCTTTTTTGTATTTTTAGTAGAGATGGGGTTTCACCATATTGGCCAGGCTGCTCTCGAACTGCTGACCTTGTGAGCTGCCCACCTTGGCCTCCCAAAGTGCTAAGATTACAGGCATGAGCCACCATGCCCAGCCTAACATCTGTGTTTTATACATTACCCACAGGAAGGTATTTTGTTATAGTGGCCTAGATGGACTAAGACGGTCCCTAATAATAAGAGACACCAGAGAGCTTACTCCCTCTCAAGGTCACAAAGAAGAGGTTAAAGAGAGCACACAGCAAGATGGTAGGAGATGACAAGTCAAGGGAAGAGTTCTCAGAATGAAATCTACCTTGCCAGCACCTTCATTTTGTATTTCCCAACCTCTTTTGGGTCTATACAATTGAAAGCACCTTATAATTACTTTTGCTTCTTAAGAAACAGCTTTATAGTTCAGTGCACCTGAAAGATCTGCATTCAAATGAGAGGTACTTCCTCTCAGCCTGCATTTTCCTTCTAATCTAGTTAAGTTGTTCTTTAATGGGTGTGCAACAATCATAGACTCACAGGAAGAACTGTTGTGAGAGATGGGAAAGTTCTTCTTCAGAGTTTTTATCTTAGACTACATTATAAGGAATTACATTCTCTTGCTCTATGGCCATTATTTACTATTAGCATAAACATATAACCATGTATGTATATTCTTTAAATCAGCTACCTTGACTTGCTCTGGCATGTCTGAACAGGACTGGGCAACTCCAAACGCTAGTGCATGCCATTCCTTATTTGGAAACCCTCCTGACCTTCTCCTGACTAGCTTCCTCTTTTTTCTTGTTTTCTTCCTCATCTTCTTTCCTCTTACATATTCAGTAAATTTCCAAGTTCTTCAGCCAATTGGGTCAAGCCTAGAATGTGAGATCCCATTCTGGGTAATGGAAACTGGACACAGTAGTAGGGTGATTGCATCAGGCTTTGAAAGTTATAAATAGCCCTGTCTCCTTGTTCAGGTGTGCTCTCATGGCAAGACTGCCTGCGAGTTGCACCCTTTCTGCAGGAAGTAAAGTAGCCTTGCTGAGTGATCCACTGTCTCAGTGTGGATTTTTCCTGACATTGTAAACCCGTTACTGTAAATGCAAGATTTTCCAGCCTCTTCATTTCAATCTTCCAAGGAAATAAGAATGAAAGAATAACTATAGCTTCATTACTAAAGGACATTTAAAAAACAATGATGCAAATGGACTTTTACAAAATAATCATACGGAAAGACAAAAACTACTTAAGGAATACTAGGTAGATTTAGGTTTTATATTTATTTTATTAAAAAAATTTAATTCAACTTGAGGTCCAAATATGATTGGAATTTCACTAGAAAGACACAGAAAGTTTTGGAGCTTATTGTAAACCACTACTTTGTGAACCTTCTGCAACTGACTGCAATGTCTAAATCAGAAGATATAGCAGGTTTTTTTACATGCTCAGCAAAAATCATTAACTAGTTTGGTGTGTGTTGTTTAAATAAATATTCACTGAGCGTTTCTTATATTCTACTGAGTACATATTAAACTGCAAAGGTTCCCACATGTTCATGGTTCCGGTAAACACTCTTTGCCCTGTAGAAAGTTGTAGCTTAAAACACTAATACTTTATCATTTTGTGTCTCAATAAAACTTTTTGATTAAAATACCCACGGGGCCTTTACATAAATAAATGTGGGCCGTGGAGATTGGGATTTGCAAGAAAACACAATCTCCCTTTCCAGAAAGTGGGGGGGGGGGTGGATGTAAGAGCTATCTGGCTGCAACCTCTCTCACCCTATTGATCAGCAGGGTGCCTTTGGCTGATTTGACTGGCTAGGCAGGTGTCTGGTTCCTCCCTCACCTCTCCATGTGCATCCCATCCAAAGCTACACATTCAGTCAGGGGATCTTCTCTGGTAGAAAAGGACCATTCTTTGGTCAAGGGTAATCTTTCACATAGAGGTTAGAAAGATTCGTTAGAGCATCAAAGGAGTAAGCAAGAATAACCCAGAATACCTAAATTAGAATTTCTTAAACGTTCATGACCATAGAATAATCCGGGGAGAGGAGCATGTTATAAGGAGAGACTTCAAATATACTTTGGAATATCTGAAGTGGTGAAACTTGGAATCAGTCTTTGTATTACATATTTTGAGTGATTCTGATGGTGTATGGTCCACCTACTACACTTTGAATACTATTGCTCTAAACCTTATGTTCTTTAACTTCTACTTTCTTGGTCTGAAAGTGAGTGCCTTTCTTTACTGGATTTCAGAAATTTCAAGAATGAAATAGATTAAATGTGCAACCTTCAGATATTTAAATACATTATTTCATATGGTTCCAATAAAAATCTGAGTTTAATGGATTTCAATCTGCTTATTAATATAATTAACTTTGTTGCATACAAGTGTAACCCATTCTTCCACAACATTTCTGTCTGAGAGGGTGTTTGTATGTATCTTTTCTCTCCCCAAATGGTCCTGACATCAGTTTGTTCAAGTGGTTCATACCATTCCTGACTCATTTATTCATTGGGCTTAACATCATCTGATCAGCCACAATTTCAATGTATTGGCTTTAAAGAGGATTTTCGAAGTTACATACAAAAAGTAGGTTTTCTACCACACAGAGGAAGATGTTGTAGGTAAATAAGGCAATATTTGCAGCATGACAATAAAAAATACGTCAAGGAATGGGGTATTAGATGGTGTATTTAGTTGTCAGTTATAGATTACAGAAGTTACTTATGTTAAAGTACCATGTATCTAAAGTTGACATAAAATATGCCAGAATTTTTTTAAAAAGAAATCACAATTCACCCATTGTATGAAAAACGGAATAGATGCCAGTCTACTTGCATAAAGTGATTTCATTAGTAAGGGGAATTTTGTGTGTGTGTGTGTTTTGCTTTGTTTTGAGACAGTCTTGCTCAACCGCCCAGGTTGGAGTGAAGTGGCGCAATCTCAGCTCACTGCAACCTCTGCCTCCTGGGTTCCAGAGATTCTCGTGCCTCAGCCTCCCTAGTATCTGAGATTACAGGTGCATGCCACCATGTCAGGTTAATTTTTTTTTTTTTAAAATAACCGCCGAATGGGTTTACCTTGCCCTCTACCTAGACAGAGCTGATTTATCAAGACAGGGGAATTGCAG
The DNA here is from genome assembly GCF_048565385.1 of Saimiri boliviensis. Taxonomy (NCBI): domain Eukaryota; kingdom Metazoa; phylum Chordata; class Mammalia; order Primates; family Cebidae; genus Saimiri; species Saimiri boliviensis. The sequence goes on from NC_133470.1 coordinate 136,390,463, forward strand.
TGGAGAAAGAGTAATTCAGGCAGAGCCAGCTGTGCGGAAGACAGGAGTTTTATTGTTATGCAAATCAGTCTCCCTAAGCATTCAGAAATCAGAGTTTTTAAAGATAATTTGGCAGTGGGAAGGGAAGGGAAGTAGGGAGTGCTAATTGGTCAGGTTAAAGATGGAATCATAGGGAGTCGAAGTGAGGTTTTCTTTGCTGTCTTCTGTGTCTGGGTACTATGGCAGAACTGGTTGAGCCAGATTACCAGTCTGGGTGATGTCAGCTGATCCATCCAGTGACAGGTCTGCAACATATCTAAGCACCGATCTTTGGTTTTACAGTTGTGATGTTATCTCCAGGAGCAATCTGGGGAGGTTCAGACTCTTGCAGCCAGAGGCTGCATGACCCCTTAACTTTAATTTCTAAGCTTGTAGCTAATTTGCTAGTCCTGCAAAGGCAGACTGGTCCCCATGTAAGAAGGGGATCTTTTCAGGAAAAGGCTTTTATCAATTTTGTTTTAGAGTCAAAGTATGTACTGAATTCTTTCCCAAAGTTGATTCAGCCTATACCCAGGGATGAACAAGGACAGCTTTAGGTTAGAAGCAAAATGAAGTCTATTAGATATGATCTCTTTCGCTGTCAGAATTTTCTTGGTTCTAATTTTTGCAAAGGTGATTTCATTTTTAATAGAGAAGGGGTTTTGCCATGTTGGCCAGGCTGGTGTCAAACTCCTGGCCTCAAGTGATCCACCCACTTGGTCTCCCAAAGTGCTGAGATTATAGGCGTGAACTACCACACCTGGACTGGGAATTTTATTTTAAAAGCTAAAAGACACACCTTTTCAAATTCTACTGTTATTTACTGTACTGCTAACAGTTCCTTATTTGATGGTTTTGCTGGTATTTTAAGGACCTGCTCCACTCAAAAATGTTCTCTATGTTTGCTGGCCGGTAGAATAATTATACTAAGTCATCCAGAGACTGTTCTTGATTCCCAAGGAAAAATCCCTTTCTTTAGCTACCATAGAATTGACATGCTTCATTCTTCATTGTTCGTTATTCTTTTGCTTCCTTTGCTTTACAGTCTGGATCAAGAAAAATTGGCCTGGACTGTCTACCACACATGCTTAGGTATCTGGGTGGTTTTGTTTTGATTTGTATTTTTTATTTGCAAAAGGGTTACCTAACTCGAGCTTGATGGTTATTCTAGGTAGTCCTCGGAGGCTGAGTTAGTTGTCCAATTCCCGGTGTTTGATTTTGGGGCTTCTTTTCTTGTTGGTGTTCTGTTTTGCCCATGGCAGAGGAAGGAGGTCTTTTAATAGTAAATAGATATACAATTCACCAAACATAAAAACAATCAAACCTGCTGGTTTTCCTTAAGAGGGTCAGTGTTTAATTTATTCCTGAAGAAACTTTGCCTTGTGTTTCTCTGCCTCCTCCTCAAACTTTTCTTCCTCTTCCTTATGTTTATGGAAAAGCTCAAGCAATCTTGTGTGTTAACAGGCAAGGCTGAGGGCAGAGTTCTGCCTCTGGGAAATGTTTACTCTGGAAATACACAAGAGACATTTGTTTGGCCTGACTCATCCAGACTAGGCTGTAAGCCATTTGGGGCAAAAATGAGATGTCTTAAATATTGATGCGTGTCCAGACTAAATTTTATGTTTAAAAAACAAACAAACATGGCCATTGCAACCTCCTAATTAACCACTATTTACCAGTCCACCAATATTTTGATAATCCTCTTTCTTTCTAGGAATAGACAGAAAAATCATAAACATAATCATTTTTCATTGTTTGCTTGCCAAATGATTGCTCTTGAGAAGTAGCTATTTTCAAGACTTCCTTGGCATCTTCAAATACATAATAATGCTAGTAAAAATCAATTTATGTATTTACCCATCCCAAAGCTGTTCATGCCTGTGTTGGGGGAGCTGAAGGTATGGAGGGAGGAGAATGCAAATTATATCCTGACTCTGCTTTGTCAGCTTGATCTAATCTTTGCTCTTAAATCTCCCTGCAAATCTGCCAGAAATCATGAGAGAAAGACTCTGATCTCTAGTTCCTGCCTCTGGCCCGTAGCCCAGGGCTACTATTATACCCCGCCTCTCCAATTAAACCATTGTTCCACTTGAAACACAAAAAGGAAAAAACTAGGACTGCTTTTTGCTTTTTTTTTAAAAAAAAAACAAAAAACTTATGATACTAAACCTAGTGGAACTCTTCTTTTTATCCATTTATTTATTTGTGCAGTCAGTTATTCTTCACTCACTGTTATATAGAATATACTCCCTACATGTTCAGCAACAGATTAAGAGCATTAATGGGGGAACCACAGGACAGAGGGGTATTGTTGACAATAGAAAGGACAAGGAATAACCTTAAAGAAACAAGTCAGCTCCTGTAATCCCAGCTACTCGGGAGGCTGAGGCAGGAGAATCACTTGAACCCGGGAGGTGGAAGTTGCAGTGAGCCTAGATCACGCCATTGCACTCCAGCCTGGGCAACAAAAGTGAAACTACATCTCAAAATAAATAAATAAATAGCCTAAATGTCTTCCAAAGTTAGCTTGGCCCAATAGCCCAGGAATAATTTAGGGAAAGGCAAGATAGGGAAGGCAGGGTAGCTCAGTTTATTGTAAGAATTTTTGTCACTGATGTAATTTTTGCAAAGGCAGTTTCAGAGTTAGGAAAGTTCCAGATAAGAAGTGTGGTTTGAGCTTGGCTGTGAAGGATGTATCTCATATTTTATAGGTAGAAATTGTTGGTTGGGGTAGGTAGCAGTGTGGGGAAGTGCAGAGTGTGAAGTACTGGGGGTATGCAGATCCTTTGTTGTGTTTCAGTCATAACACATGAGGTGAGGTGTAGGGTGGAGGTCAGATGGAAAGAATGGCTAGATGTGAAGACCCCTGAAAGCAACACTGAGGAGTTGGGACTTTATTTTGTAGACAAGGGTAATATTGGTGGTTTTTGGAGAAAGAAGTAAGGTAAACAAATCTATGCTTTATGAAGTTAGCATTCTGGGGGGTATTGGTGGATCATACCTGTAATCATAGCACTTTGTTGGGGGCAGAGGCAGGTGGATCACCTCAGGTCTGGAGCTCCAGACCACCCTGGCCAACATGGTGATATCCCATCTCTACATAAAATGAAAAATTTGCCAGATGTGATGGTGCATGCCTGTAATCCCAGCTACTCAGGAGGCTGAGGTAGGAGAATTGTTTGAACCTGGGAGGCAGAGGTTGCAGTGAGCTGAGATCACACAATTGCACTCCAGCCTGGGTGACAAGAGTGAAACTCTGTCTACAAAAAAAAAAAAAAAAGTTAGCAGTTAGCATTGTGGTTAAGAGCTAAGTGCTCTGAAGTCTGACAACATTGGAATTGGATTTGACAAGTGAGTATTTATTGAGTTCCTACATTCTAGGCACTGTTCTAGTCACCTGGGCCATTATAGTGATGAATGTTGGCAAGGCCCCTGCTCTCATGGTGCTTACTCTTTCACAGGCACCAGAGAGACAGAGGACAGTAACTGCAACAATAACAAAATACATTTTGCCGATAGTTTTAGATGGTGGTAAGTGCTATGAAGAAGATGGAATTAGTGAGATGAATGACTGAGGCAAAGACTTTCAATAAAAGGGAATAGCAGATTTAAAGGCCTTATGTGGGAATGAGCTTGACATGTTTTAGAATCAGACAGAAAGGTGATGTGGCTGGACTGAAGTGACTAAAGGGCAGACATGCATGAGACTAGGATCTAGAGGAAGGTAGGGGTCTGATGATCATGTCTCTGTAGACCAGGGTAAGAATTTTCTTTTTTATTCAAATCATATCAGGAAGCCATTAGAGGAACTTTTAAATAGGATTTGACATGACATGATATAGATTTTTAAAAAGTTAGTTCTGCTGGATATGTGCTGAATTTGTAGGGGATGTAGACAGAAGTGGAGGACTTTGTGTATGTTTTAAAGTTAGAGCAGGCAAAACTTAATTGAGATGTATTGTTTTCCAGTTATTTCACCTTGAACAAATTACTTAACCTCACCTCAGCCTCAATGTTTTCATCTGTAAAAAGGGGATATTAGTGATAGATGCAGGAGGAAGATAAGGAGGAGGATCCCCAGAGAATTTCCCATCTATCTGTAGCGCCACTGGGAGAACAGGGTGGAGTCATGAGAAGTTTGTGCCCTTTGCAAGGAGGCAGGAGCCTGACCTCTCCTGTTCCTTTGTGGCAACCTGAGATTCAGTCCGTGAGATGGGGGCCTGTTGACAGGAACCTTCCTTGCTTTGCTGAGAGTTTTCTTCCTTTTCGCCTAATGAATTCCATTTTCCCCTCACCCTTCAAAGTGTCTGCATGTCTAACTTTTTCCTGGTCGTGGGACAAGAACCCGGTTTTTTCTACAACATTAGTACTGTCCTTGTAGAGTTACTGTGAGCATTAAATTAAAATGCCCTGCTATATACTGGCATGTCATATGTACTCATTCAATGATAGCAGTTATTATCAATATTGTGATGGTGATGGTGACTCTTGATTGGATATATGAGAAACTAGAAGCATGGAGATCAGTCAGGAGGCTATTGTGACTATCCAAGAGAGTTAAAATGAGAGGCTGGAGTAGAGAAGTGGGAAAGGAAAGCATCATGTTAATACATTTAATTAATGAATACCAAACATTTAATTTAAGCAGGAATGTTTAATGACTTATATTCAAATGACTAATAAAGTTTAACATTAGTTAAATGCAGAGAGTCAAAACTCACTTCCATAGTGAGACTGAAAATAAAATTGCTAATGGTCTATTTTCACTCCTTTAATTCCTGGTTAACTAATTACTTTTCTGTATTATCGTTTCCTGTCACATAAAACCATGATTCATTTCAAGTATGCTTTTGGGACACGGTCATAATACATCGACTCAGCCTTTAAATGAAATGATTGTGCATGAGGAGCAGTCTCTTTTCAGCTCTGCACCATAACTAAAGTCTTCCTTTGCTATATTTGAACTTAAGGTGATTCTTTCGCATTCATGAATAAAAAGAAAGGTAGACCTTCCATTTGTTGTTTCATGCTTTGGGTTACCCTTGTTACCCAGCAGTGAGAATGAACTGCTGACTGCGTTGGTAATTTTCTTCCAACATTATATGAGTTACCAAGTAAGTCATCATTTTTGGAGTACCAAAGGGCAGTTTTCAGTTACTCATTTCTATGTTCTGGTGATGATCAAACATGATAGACCTAGGGAAATTGAACTTCAAAAGGCTGGTCTACTATTTATGAAGTTTAATGCATAGTTACCTAGGTGACATGACATTAGCCATGAAAGTTGTGGCTTATGAATATTACAAGTTTAAAGAGCTCTTTGGCAGATTTGGGTTTTAATTAGTTATTTCCTTACAGAAAAATGTTGAGAGGCCAGAATTTAAAATTTACAAATCATCAGCAAAAGACCTATGCAATTCAGAAAATCTTGGTTAACTCAGCATAGCAGTTATTTTTTGTTGAGTCTCAGGTTTTCGGAAGAATCATTAGGCAGTAGAGTGAAAGAAAAATATACAGTGAATTTGTTGTTTAGGTATTTTATAAAACACACAAAAGACATTAATTGCTAATATAATAAGATAAGCATATCAATTTGGATTCAATTACTATTAGAAAATAAAAGATTTTAATAAAAATTATTTATAATCAAATGAAATATTAGCTATGAGTAAGATTTTAAACAAATAGCAACTTATGCCCTTTAATGTGTTTTGTCACCTCAATGTGCACATTCACAATTATTATTACTCTTCTTCAAGTACTAGTATATTCTCAGAAGTCACATTGAAACTTACAGCTCCTCTGCCTCAGTCACCACTACTTGCTTAATTAAACTTGGGTAGTATAGCTTTTTACTGTCTTGGCTGTTGGTATTTAGGATTTCTCTATCTCTGTGGTCAGTCTGGGAAGGAAGACTGTGCTAAGCTTTGCTATATCTTTCAAAGGAAATCCTAGGAAGCGTTGATGAATATCTTAACTCTGTAGGCTTAGGCCATTTTATATATAAAGGTAGGGGATTGAACATGAAAGACAATTTGGGGTTCCATCTGTTCTTCTTTTATATTTGCTTCTCTCCAGACTGTTCTAATCTGTGGGGCTCAAGGGTGCCTCAAAGGCAACTAATATTCAGTAAAGATGAATTGCTAAACCTTCAGCTTCTGGGAAAGTTGTCAGGTAAATAAATTGTCAAAAGCAATTATTTTTCTTATCTTAGGCAGATAACTAGCTCCAAACATTCCTTTCTTAATATTTTCCAAAGCATATTCCTCACATTAAAATCTGCCCAGAAATTCATCTAATTAAGGTGAATTGGAAAGAGAATTTCCATATCCTGTTTCTAGTATTACTGTAAATTCCTTTAAATAGAGATATAATATAATATATGCTGTTTTAGCTATGAAGATTTTATAAAATACACTTAAAATATCACTGGCTAGACATTTATTCTAGAAGCTTTATACATTACCTTACTAATTTTCACAATCACCCTTTTGAGAGGATAATCATCTTATTTAACAGACAAGAAAACAAAATCAGAGTGATTACATTATTTGCCTCAATCACAGACCTTATATGTAGTAAACTGCAGATTTGAATCCAGATCTGCCTAATTTCAAAGCTTGTTATTTTCTCACTATAAGACTATAGATCTTCAAGCTGCTTACAATCATATGATACAATTATCCTGATCTCTTTTTCTCCCCATCCCAGCATGTAAGCTTCATGAAAACAGGGTCCTGCCTGTCTTGTTCATTGCTGTAACCCCAGGGTCTAGAAGAGTTTTCGGTATGTTACAGGCACTCAGTAAATATTGTCAAATAAAAATAATTATTAAAATTTTTTGTTAATTTCAAATTAGTTGTATAAGAACTACCAAAACTGCCAATTAAGTGCCACAGGTGTCTATCAGAGGAAGA